>NC_133365.1:50068808-50236215 GCF_049309525.1 Garra rufa
AATAAACTAAAAATAAAATTAAAGCTAAACAGATTTTCTTTAAAAACATACAACTGAAAATATAACAAAATATGAACAACTATGAATACTATAGTAGTAAAAGGTTCTAAAATAACACTGCAAGAAATTCACCTTATAAATGGCAGAAAATAATCACTACTGCAGGATATGAGCACATCTTCCAGAGGAGCATTCACTTCTGCTTGGGCTCGCATTGCTTCTCATTTGTATGTTACTTTAGATAAAGTGTCTGCGAAATGAATATATGTAAATGCCGGCTCTATTACCTTGACTGTAGTGTCCTGGTACTCTGTGGGCATGGGAGACTGGGCGATTTCCTTATCTCTCTCTTCCCAGAACTCCTTCATGTTAAAGGCCGAATGCATACACAGAGGACAGCGGTAAGCACTGCGCGACAGAACATTATTGTATAAGCCAGAAGTATTCATGAAGTGCAGTGAGGGCCAAAACACAGCTAAGAGGGGCTGTTATTGTATATCGGATAAGCGTGACACTCTATGAATTAGCAACTAGTCGTAAGAAATCATTAATACAATAGCCACAAAAAAACAACAATGCTTACCCAGTTCTGCACATGTCCTCAAAGCATGTTCTGCAAGCAAAAAAGAATGTGTTTTTACATTAAATCACATTTAAGACGATTCACGTGATCTCAAATATAAGATTTCAGCATTTTTAATAGAAATTTAATTTATTTGCAAATAGATATATTTAAAAGTCTTTCAACAGCATTTAAACAATTTTGTTACTGACTAATCTATTATTAATTTTTATCCTTGACAGATATTTACTTGTTTTAAACATAAAGCTAAATTTTTATACACTACCAGTCACACATTTTTGAACAGTAAGATCTCTTCTGCTCCGCAAGCCTGCACTTACCCAAAATACAGCAAAAACAGTAATATTGGGAAATATTTTTACCATTTAAAATAACTATAAAATAACTAATAACTGATCAAAGCTAAATTTAGCATCATTACTCCAGTCTTCAGTGTCACATGATCCTTCGGAAATCATTCTAATATACTGATTTGCAGTTAAAAAAAAATCATTATTATCAATATTTAACAGTTATTATACAGTTTTTTTCAGGATTCTTTGATAAATAGAAAGATCGAAAGATGATCATTCATTTGAAATAAAAAGCTTTTGTAACATTATACACTACACCATTTTAGAAGAAGTTATAAAAATGAATACTTTTATTTAGCGAGGATGCTTTAAATCGAATACAAGTGATGTTAAAGACATTTATGTTACAAAATATTTCTATTTCAGATAAACACTGTTCTAAAATATATTCAAATACTGTAGTTTTGAAATTTTACTGTTACTGCAGTATTTTGGATCAAATAAATGCAGGCCTGGTGAGCAGAACAGACTTCTTTAAAAAAACATTACAAATCTTACTGTTAAAAAACTTTTGACTGATCTTCTACATACTATATAGACTATATATATCTTCATTTTGCATATCAAGTAAATGCATCTTAATTTTCAGGATGTTTAGATATTTGTGGAAGAAATATGCATGCAATGATTATGAATTCAAGACTTTTTGAGACCTTAATTTGTAGAAGGGTATTAAGAGAATTAAGACTTTTAAAGACCTGTAGAAACCCAGAGAAAATGTTCATATAATGAAGTCCAAAAGTGTGTCCAAACTGGTAGTGAATATTACTAGTAAAGTTAATTCTAGCACAATCAAACACTCACTTGTGTAGCAGATGACCGCAGGGGAGCACATGAGCCCCTACTCTGGACGTGTGGATGTCCTCCATACATACAGGGCAGTTCTGCCTAGAGACATTCTCAACACACTGACAAAAATCACTGATTAATATTTTACTACTAACAACAAAACAATTAAGTAATGTTCAAGAATTAGGCAAACACTTTTCATACCTTGTGATTATCTTTAAGATCAGTGGCTAAACATAGATTGCACTTCGTACAGTGGAAGTATTTCTCTCTTGGGCCAATTCTAGTGAGAGGAGAGGAAGGTCAATGACAATCTCTCTAATAGAATATAGGGTTTGCACTTACGTCACGATTTAGCAAGTTACCTGCATGCGTGGCCATATTGGCAATAACCAGATGTAAACAACAGAATGGATTGCATGGTTACTGTACTACTGAATATGTTGTTCTGCTAATTAACGCTGTCTAAACCATGTGTGGAAACTGCTAAATCATATAGAGAAGGACTTAGTAAGTGGGAAAGGGTGCAAAATTAGGTGGTAAAGATACGTGCAAGCAATATTAGTGAAGATATTATCCTAATATTTCACCTACCTGACTGGAAATGATAAGAACAAACATGAATGTTGTCAGGATTCTTGCCCTGGAAATCCTGGTTCAGTTTGACCAACCACAAACGCCTTTTGTACCTCAGACATTTTTTTGCACACTTCTATTTGATTTGTTATAACTTTTGGCAGTCTATAGTACTCCAAAAAATTTTTTACAGTCCAACCAATTAGTACACCCCAAAACATGACAATAATTGACCATTTTCAGCAGCAATAATCAGCAAAATATGCAAGTTTCATTCGGTTCACTGGCATTGTTTACATCCAGAGCCGCCAAAAAGGCCGACTGATGACGTGTCGCGGAAACACCCTATTAAAATGTACTGTTTTAGTTCAATAATAAAGGCACCTCTAATTTGTAAAATGTTTTGCACGAAAGTAAATGAATAAACGAATATACAAACCTGCATATCCCGCAGGGCTGGCAGTGGTACTGCTTCTTGTCTTTATCAAAAAGATGGCAAATGTCACAGTAATACTCCCCAAACTTCACTTCACATTCTTTACATGTCTGTTGAGCCTGAAAACCAAATAATGGACAAGGTGGGCCCAATGAATATTTAAGTAATCATAATAAATTATATCAAATTTTAAAGCTTAAAACCTCAGAATTCATCCATTTTTAAATCAGATATTGCTTTACCATGGAAATGGTACTTTAAAATCTTTTAGCGGTCTCCTCCCCTTAGTGGGTGGAGTCAAGTGTCATATTACGAAATGCATTCCGGTCTTTTAGAAGAAAAACATTTTAGTCTTGACAAAATACATGTTGTCAGAAAGGTCTGAGTCTCAAGATATTTTTTGATAGAAGTAACATTGACAGAAAAATGTAAACATTTGTGACAGAAAAATGCATAAAACATGCAATAAAGGTTTCGATGGCACCTGGTGGCTGTTTGTGGTATAACACCCTAAATAAAATCTCAGGAACATAACTTTTTTTTTCTATCAACTTCAAATTTGGAACCTAACTTATTTACACCTAAGACTTTAATTTTATAGTAGCTTTGGATTCAAATATATTGTATATATTCTATATAAAATAAAATCTGGTACAGTGTATTTTCTTTACAGTAAATTTAAACTTCTGTAACTTTTTGATACTTTAATATTTTGAAAAGATTCCACTTCTGCTGTAATCTGCAGATTGCCTTCAGGTTACCAGGTCTTTACACCAAAGCGTTCATGAATTATAACAATTTAAGTGTGGATAGTGCAGTTTCACAGCTATGTTAAAAAAAGACAGGTGACACTAAGGGTTAAATGTTATCAAAGCTGAAAAGTACAGGAAAAAATACATTCTGCATAAAAAAAATGGCTATTTTTATGAACATTGAAGATTTGTTGCATTGTGACACTTCAATACCCACGATTTTATTTATTACAACAAACACCACCATGATATGTACATCCAGTTCATATTTTCATTATAGTAAGGGTTAATGAAATTTGAATATTTTTTCTTAAAAATGCATGTTATTAAATAGCTTAAATATGACTATACCTCTTGAATAGTATTGCAAGCTGCACATTTGACCTCTCGGACCTTAAACCGGTCCATTTGATGGTTCTCTTCACCATCATGACAGAGTCTGCAAACATAAAACTTCCCACAGCAGGGCGCCTGCAGAGAGACACAATCACAAACACTTATAAATGCAGATCAAAGCACATGCAGCAGTCCAGTTAGTAGCTGTAATGCAAGTCCTTCCACATCAAAGCAAGAACATAACTGACATCAGAACATGCTGCAGGAATAAAACCATAAACCCTAAACTGGCATTTCTTTGCCTTTACCGAGCAAAGCAACGAGTTGAAACTAACACATCAAGTTCGTTGCCTTAAAGCCAACAATAATTAGAATTTAGTTCATTAAATAATTTTATATTAAACAGAAACACCTGTTAGTAGGTATTCAGTGATGTATAGTTAGCTAGTATGCTAATCTGACGTTCCCGTGCGACCAAGTAGGCATTTAACTGTTACCGTTAACGGAATAATAATGCTAACTTTCTGATATTAGCAAGCATATGCCAAACAAAACATGTTACAAAATGTCGCTCACTTTTAACAAACAGCTACGAACGTAATGCACACATCCGACTTCTGTGGCGGCCATGTTTCATTTATTGCTAGAAAACTTTATTTAAAAGCCCTTCGTTGACTTTCAATGAAGGGGGTTCTCGATCTATTCCATTGAATTACAAAAAGGAAGAAATGTTTAGGTATGAAATAATAAAAAAAAAAAAAAAAAAGTAAAAAAAATATATATAAACAGTGTATTTTTCTTTCATCCAAACCTTCATTGCTGATTTGAAAATTGTTTTAATTTAGTAGTTTTAATAGTGACGCTTTAATTTGATGATTTTTGCAAACAGAGAATATTTTTTGAAGATGTAGCTACTAATCCATGTAAAGTCAAATCTACTTGATGGGTAGCCCTAATTAAATGAAATATGTAGATCTGCATTTTATTTCTTGACCATGCACATCACAATTCATATTCTGTGTATTTTTATAGGGAATACTGGGGCTTGTTGTCACAAAATTAAGTCTTATAGCTCAGCATCAAACACTAGGCTTAAATTAAATTTTTTATTTTAAAATAAAATGCATTGGAGAATGGAGATAACATTTTGGTGAACATGTCATTTATTATATGTGACCCTGGACCACAAAATCAGTCATAAGGTTGAGATGAATAAATAATAACTAAATAAGCTTTCCATTGATGTATGGACAATAATAAGATGAGCTACAACTATTTAAAAAAAATATATAAATATTGAGGAAAAACCTTTAAAGTTGTCCAAATGAAGTTTTTAGCAATGCATATTACTAATTAAAAATTAAGTTTTGATATATTTATGATAGGACATTTATAAAATATTTTCATGATATATTTCATGATCTTTATTTAATATCCTTATGATTTTTGGCATAAAAGACAAATCGATCATTTTGACCAATGCAATGTTTTTTTGGCTGTTGCTACAAATAATAATAATACTTAAGACTGGTTTTGTGGTCCAGTGTCACATATGAACTGTAAATAAAACGCCACCATTGTGGGGGTCTTGTTGTCACAAACTGACCACAGTGACAGACGGTGGCAGCATCTGCCCCTCTAAGATAAAAAACTTGCCCATTGTCTCCCTAAATTATTGCTTAATCAGATTAATTTAAGCCTGTAAGAGTCTATGAGTCACTGAGCTAAAGTTAAATTAAATTAAATTAAATTAATTTAAAATAAAATAGAGAAGTGGACATGGTTCATTTCTGAAGAACTGATCATCTAAAAGAGGCTAATGGATACAGATGATGGCAAATATCTTAACACAAGCTATAAATTGATGTTTATCCTTTCATTCTTTTTTAATTTTTCAAAGAACGTTAGATAATTGTAAAGAGAAGTCGTCATAAACCTCATAGCATTTTAAGAAGCATGTGGCAAAATACCACCAACAAAGTAAACAGGAATAAATACCTAAGTAACTAAACCTAACAACACACTTTCTAGGAAATTTGTTACAATTTTGGTGAATTGCTGGCTAATTTGTATGAATTTAGGAGTGAGGTTAAACCATCATGGTTAATTTTCTTCTAAAGATCCCATGTTCGATAGGATTCACATAGTATTAATTCATACCAAATCTTCACGTTGCATGTGTTTTCTCATGAGATGGCAATGTAACTCGAAAGGTTTTAGTGTCCTGGTTACCTTAAGTGACTTTGCCTGGCATTATCTGTCTTGCTCTTTCCATTGTTTACAAAGCTAGATTCATGTCCATTTGAATTAGTTTTAAAGGCAGATAAACACTGCATACATTATTCAAAGAAATATATATATATGATATGTTTATATATATAAACATATTGACTTCATCAATTATTAGTGGTGCTAAATTATTAATAATGGCTGTAACTGATTTTCAAAGGATCATGTTACTCTGAAGACTGGAGTAATGATGCTGAAAATGTAGCTTTACATCACAGGAAGAAATTATATTTTAAAATACATTCAAATAAAAAAAAAATATATTGTAATAATATTTCACAATATTACTATTTTTACTGTTTACGTAAATTAATGCAGCTTCGGTGAGACTTTTTTCAAAAACATAAATTCTTATTATTCCAAACTATATATAGAGATAGAAAATGCCTTTCATTCAAGAATTCCTTCACGTCCACTAAGTCTGTTTAGCTGCTTGTTTACATGTTACTATAATTATCCTCTAGTGAATATGGCGTCCATTTCTAACTACTGTGGCTAAAAATCCTCTACACTCTTAAAAATAAAGGTTCTTTAATGGCATTGATGGTTCCACAAAGAACCTTAAACATCCATGGAACCTTTTAAATGCAGAAAAGGTTCTTTATAGTCGACAAAGGTTCTTTAGATTTTATAAATGTTCTTCAAAATGCTTCAAAAAGGTTCTTTGGGGAACCAAAAATGGTATTTCATGGCATTATTGCAAAAACATCGTTTTGGAACCTTCATTTTTAGGATTGTAGTTTAGCGTTTATGAATAAGCATTAGAGAGTTGAAGGGGGTCTTAAACTCATTCGTAACTTGGTAAGAGCATTCATTCATTGACACAACAAGCAGGCCATTTCAAAGAACTCCAAGCAGATGTCACTATCAAGCAAAAGCTTAAAGGATAATGGCATTTAAGTTAAACTGTTAGCTCCTTATCGAGGGCATTAGAACTCTGGCGTTGCCTCCTGCTTGCCTCTTTATACTTAAATAGGGTAGATTTAACCTCAGTAGAGCTTTGAGGTTTACAGGTGCGGGGTACGCTAGCTATCCTCCTTGAGGAGGATAGCTGAGGACTGCAAGGATGTTCAACTTAAAGAGAAACAGGAGACAGAGCCTTTTTCCCAACTGCAAACTAGCAACCTCTGAATCAACAGACGACGCCGTTCCGTTCGCTAAACAGTGTTTGTTGAAACACTGGAACTCATCTGGCGAACTAAATACGGGTATCTATGACATCTTTGGTGAAGATGAGGCGATTGAGAAGCATGGGGAACCAACAATGTGGTTCACAAGCGCATCACCCAGCAGGAACTGCACGCTCAACCTCAACGTTGGTGGAAAGTCCTACCGCATCACCTACAAGATGGCAGCAAGATACCCACAAAGCAGAATTGGGCGTCTGGCCACCTATACGGACCACAACATGAAGCTGAACCTCTGCGACGACTATGTGGTAAAGGACAACGAGTATTTCTTTGACCGAGATCCAGATGTCTTCAACAGCATCTTCAATTTTTACCGAACAGGCGTGCTGTGGATCAAAGACGAGCTTTGTCCGAGGAACTTCTTGGAGGAGATCAATTATTGGGGCGTTCGGATCAAATACTCGCAACGGTGCTGTCGGATCCTTCTTGAGGAGAAGCACGATGAGTTGTGCGAACAGCTCAAGGTTGAGAAGGAACTGGAGGCCGAGGTGGAAATCGAAGACAACGAGGAGGCGTTCAACGAAATGTTCCTTGGCAAGGCGAGACGCTCGCTTTGGAACTTCATGGAGAAGCCGTTCTCCTCCGTACCGGCCAAACTAATGGCGGTCGCCTCGAGTATGTTTGTGCTGGTGTCGCTTGTTACGATGACTCTGACTACGGTAGAAGAAATGGAGAAAATGGCATCTACTAATGAGTTCAGTGGAAAGACATATGGAGAGTTCGTAGAGACCCTATGCATAATCTTCTTCACCACAGAGTATCTTCTGCGTCTAGTTTCAACCCCAGATATTGGTTGCTTCGTTAAGAGCATGATGAACGCAGTTGACCTCATGGCCATCCTACCGCAGTTTCTCCAATTAGTGCTTGAAAGCTTTGAAACCTTCAATCCTGGGAAACAAACCGCTGATATAGAGACTGTCGGTCAGGTGAGCAAGGTGGGACAAGTGTTAAGAATTATGCGTCTCATGCGTATTTTCCGGGTCTTGAAACTGGCACGTCATTCGACGGGGCTCAGAGCGTTTGGCTTCACATTGAGGCAGTGCTACCAGCAGGTGGGATGTCTCTTCCTCTTCATTGCCATGGGGATCTTCACATTCTCCGCCATGGTTTATACTGTCGAACATGATGTCCCTCAAACCAAATTCATCAGCATTCCACATTCTTGGTGGTGGGCATCTGTAAGTAAACATTATTTCTATTAATCATGCAGATAGGATATAGCCAATAATGAATATAGTTGAATTACTCACCCTCGTGTCTTTCAAAACCAGTATTACTTTCTTCTTCTATGGAAAACACATAAGGAGATATTTATAGAATGCAACAGTCAGGTTGTGGAAGTAAAATCCCATTCATCTTCTCTATCTTTCAAAGCGGAAGTAAGTCTATGAGTGAGACTTCCGGTTCATTAGCCGCTATAGAGTAATAACCAGAAGAATAACAATCTGCGGTACAAACCAGTGTGCTTATAAGATAATACATTAAAATAATATGGTAAGACACACCAATTTGCAATATCAAGCAGCAAAACATATAGTTCACCGACAACACCTCTGATCTGACCAACAGCCACTGAACAAATAATCAGGTCCCAGATGGGTTCGTCCCTTTTTGAGGTCCCCCACAGTTTTAAATAATGATGATAATAATAATAATAAATGTTTCTTGTACAGCAAGTCAGCATATTAGAATGATTCCTAAAGAATCATGTGACACTGAAGACTGGAGAAATGATGCTGAAAATTTAGCTTTGATCACCGAAATAAATTACAAAAGTTAAAATTTAAAAGTTTTTGCTGTACTTTGGATCAAAGAAATGCAGGCTTGGTGCTCAGAAGAGACTTCTTGAAAAAAAAAAAAAAACATTTAAAAGCTTACTGTTCAAAAACTTTACTCTTTAACTTTACAAAACTATACTATGTTTTCAGTTAAGTTTTTGTTTTGTTTGGTTCATGGCTTATAACTCCTTAGCAAAGACTTTTAAAGAATTAATGGGAAAAATATTTACAAGTCTGCTAAAAATGGGTAAATGGCCACTGTTGCACTCTGTATAACACAGTGTTCAAGCTGCTCTTTTCCAAAACATTGAAAGTGACATATTTATCAAACTAGAGTTTCAGTGATTTTTTTGTAACAGTTTCTCACACAAAGCTATTATATGTTTTCAGACTTGAAAATAGTGAAAAGTTACCTACTTTTATGAAGTTTGAAAGGTGTTTTGTGCTCTTTTTTGGAGATTTATCACTCATGGTCCACATTCACTTTAATTTGCTAAACTTCTCCTTTGGTTTTCTTTGTAAGAAAGAAACTCATATGTAAGGGATAATGTACAGGCAGCCGGTAGTTATCGCAGAAATAAGCCCCGACAGTGTGATCAGTTTAGGGTTGGGGTAGGTGTAGACGTTAAAAAAACACAATCTAATAGGTAGAAAAATTAATTTCATTGTTAGTTTCCGGTCGTAGACGTATCCCTTCTAGCCACAACCGTCTTGTATCACACTGAAGGGGCTTATTTCTGCGATAACTACCGGCTGCCTGTACATTATCCCGCTTATTACACGGCTACTTGCCACATAAGGAAAAAAACTGGACATGAATATGAATCTGAAACCTTTTATTGGCATATTTGTTTTAAATTAACATTTTTATCCTTCCGCGAAACGATATAGTACCACGTGACTAACCTTCAAACTATGTACGTTAGTAAGACAATTTAAATAGATTAATGTCGAAATTTTCCATTGTTAATTGTGGTTGTCCAGTGTTTGTCACAAGATGGCGCCAAACGGTAATCTTTGTTGGCTCGTAGGGATTTTAAACATACAAGTAGTACCGGCTATGCGTTATTACTTTGGAGCGGTGATTATTTGAAAAGAACGAACCTGCAAATGTCTCAACTGACCAATCAGAATCAAGCATTCCAAAGAGCCGTGTAATAAGGGTTTAGAAATGACACATGAAGTTGGGTAAATGTTGACAACATTATCATTTTCATCAGTTTACCAATTTTTTTCTCTTTCCAGGTTAGCATCTCTACTGTAGGCTATGGTGACATGTATCCGGAGACTCTCTTAGGGCGGATATTTGCCTTTGGTTGCATTTCCTTTGGGATAATTCTGAATGGCCTTCCCATTTCCATCCTCTTCAATAAGTTCTCAGATTACTACACCAAACTGAAGTCTCACGAATACACTTCCAACATGAAGAACAGAGGAAAGGTTAACTTCATCCTTAGAGCCAAGAAGAAACTCAAAGAGTGTGGCTGCATTGAAACTAATGACACTGATGTTTCATAGAACTAGTGAAATCGATTTGTTAAGATGTGCTGAATCTTGTCTGAATGAGATCGTTTTATAAAAAGCCTCTTATCCGAAAGTGCCAAATGAAATTTGAAAACACAAGTAATAACTAACACTGATTTAAATGATCAAGTGGGACATACTTACAGTCTGTTATTCCTCATCTCCTGTTCCTTCTGCATTATTAAATGTTTAGCTTTCATGGCATGAACACAACTTTGACAATAAAGTTATACTGCAGCATTAAAGTGCATTTTAATGTTTGGATATCATGTTTTATTTTCTACACTGATGCTAACCTGCATTATCTTGACTGTTGACGCTCTACCTAACCTGGTCTTTTGAACTTGACCTGACTGGCAACCAAAATAGAAGATGAATCTACTTGACAGAGTTCCCATGACGTATCCAATTAACTGAATTAACACTGTATTTAACTTCCAAATATCCTCCTTGGGTCATTTCGTGTCAACTCAACCAGAGATTCCATTTATTTGCCAATATTAAAGATAGAAAGATAGACATGTATAGTGATGAAAGCCAAAACATTAAATGTCATGGATGAGATTTAGAGCCAAATTACAAGGGTTAAAATGACTTCAGAAAGATGGCAGTATCATTATTTTATTTTTCCACAGAGATTGGTAAGTCTGTTAGTAAAATAAATTGACATTAGCAATCTTTGTTGAATTATGTGCCAATGGTGACCATTCAAAAATAGGTAAAAGCACTTTTCAAGTTTTTTCCCCCAAAGTTTGCATGCCTGTAACTCAAGACATATTGAAGATGCCCTTTTAGATATCTCAATATCTAAATACATAAGGACAACTTTAATACTGGAGCCTCATTGAGATCCCCATATCTCTGTGACATTCCTCTTTAAAGAAATGAAGTAGGCCTAGAATATTTTTGCTAAGTGACCCACATTTGCTTTTTGACCACTGAAAATGTGTACGATTTAACGATTTACTCCTGGAGCCATATTAAAATGTCAATATCTCTGAAACCAAACAACATAGGGACTTAAAAATGAAGTTACCAAAAGGAAAGTTTTTTAAGACCACATTTTTAAAAGGGCATTTGGATACAGTGCCTTGCAAAAGTATTCACACCCCTTTCTTTTTTTCACATTTTCTTTTGTTGCAGCATTATGTTAAACTGCTTTAAATCAGTTTTTCCCCACATCAGTTTACACTCCATACACCATAATAATGACAAAGCAAAAACCAGGTTTGCAAATTTTACAATTTAAAAAAAAAAATAAGACACTGAAATAAGTACATTGCATAAGTATTCATACCCTCAACTCAGTACATAGTTGAAGCACCTTTTACAGCCTCAAGTCTTTTTGGGTATGATGTGACAAGCTTTGCACATCTGCATTTGGCAATTATCTGCATTTCTTTGCCTCACCTTTTCATCTCTCAAGCTCTGTCAGCTTGGATGGGGGCTAGCAGACACTTTCTAGAGTCCTAGCTGTTCCAATCGTCTTTTCCTTTATGGATAATGCTTCTGTGAACCTTCAATGCAGCTTGCAGAACTCTTCCCTAGATCATCGCCTTAACGTAAGTCTGTCACTGAGCTCTGCAGGGAGTTATCTTGACCTCAGGACTTGGTTTTTGCTCTGATATGCATTTTCAGCTGTTAGACCTTTTCTGAGAGGTTCAAATGAATTTGCCACAGTTTAACTCCACTTGAAGCGTAGTAACACCAGGAAGCAATATGAATGCTCCTGAGCTAAATTTCGAGTGTCCCAGAAAAGGGTATGAATACTTATGCAACAGGATCTTTTCATTTTTAATAAATTTGCACAAATGTTAAAAATCTATTTTTTTTTTTGCTTTGCCATTATGGAGTAAGGATTGTAGATTGATGTGGGGAAAAAGTAATTTAAAGTAGTTTAACATAAGGCAGCAACATAAAATGTGAAAAAAAATGAAGGGGTATGAATACTTTCGCAAGGCACTGTATCTTTAATACGTCTTAAGTTACAGACTTGCAAACTTTGAAGAAAAATTGCTGTTTCCACATTTTTGAATGGTCACTATTGGCACATAATGCAACAAAGATGGGTAAAGTCAACAGATTTGACTAACAGACCAACCAATCTCTGTGTAAAAATAACATTATGATCCTGCCATCTTTTTGAAGCAATTTTTAACCCCCTGTGAAAATTGCCATTTTGACCCCCTACAAAATCGTAAATATTTAGTAAATATTCATCAATGACATTTAATATTTTGGCTTTCATCACTATACTGCCCTCCAAAGGTAAAGTGCAGTAACTACGCCAACACTGAAAGTGAGAAAAATGGCCTTAAAATTTTTACGCCAGCATGTTGACACTCGTTTCTCTGAAATGGGACAAAACTGAACCAGAAGACTATGCCACAAGACAAAACAGTTGTCACAAAGTCCATTTTAAGCCATAACTCAATTATGACCAAATGTGTAGTTACTGTGCTTTGCCTTTGGAGGGCAGTATACATGTCTATCCTTCTTCAGAATGACCCTATCTGACAAAAAAACTCCCCAAGCTGTTTTGTATCATAAACAAAGAAAAAACCTTGGCTGCGAGGAACCTTAGGTACACGTATATTTATAATATATTACATTATTTATGAATAAATAATCGAAAGGAATGACAAACCTCCTTTTCCAAATGGATGATGACCGCCTGGCCTGTAGGAGGCGGTGTGACGTCATCGCGCTCATAAGCGTCACTTCTTCGCGTTGTGTTCTTGCGCTTCTCTGACCTCTGCAGACTGAGAGCGGTCTTGAACTCCAAGGAAATGGCTCCTCCAGTGCAAGTGTCGCCGCTGATTAAGGTTTGTATTCACAAATCCATTCTTCTGGATGTTTATGACTTGTTTTAAACGAAGAAAGGCGTGTGGACTGTGATTCCGTCGCGTTTCTGTTAAAAGTCAGAGCGGACGGTGATGTGTTGACATGGCCTGCATGCTGAAAGTCATGATGTTTTCTTAATTATCTGTTTATAAAACGTACTTTTAGATAGTAATGTGATTTATTTTGTCTTTCAGACAGCCAGGTGGTCTGCATTGCTCTTTGGCATTATTTACGGAAAGCGCAGATATGGTAAGAACCAGCAAGTTGATCTGAAACACTGTGACTAGTGTTGAAATGACATTCTTTGGACATGTTAATACAACGATTTACATACTATATACTTATATACCACTGGATTTAAAAGTAAAAAGGCAATTTTTCTCTGAATTGAGAGAAACTCAGAATTGCGATTACAAAACACGTACACCTTGCAGAAAATGTTAATTATTTAACATAAAATAAGAGGGATCAAAATGCATGTTATGTTTTATTTAGTACTGACCTAAATACGATTTTTTTTTACATATAGTCCACAAGAGAAAATAATAGTTTATAAAATAATAGATTTATAACTCTGTTCAGTTTACATACACTTGATCCTTAATACTGTGTTGTTACCTGAACGATCCACAGCTGTGTTTTTTGTTTGGTTTATTGTTTAGTGATAGTTGTTCATGAGTCCCTTGTTTGTCCTGCCTGCTGTTCATTAAAAAAAAAAATCCTTGAGGATTCTTTGGTTTTTCAGTTTTTTTGTGATTTTGAGATTCATCAAGGACAACTTTATGCAACTATTACAGAAGGTTCAAACGCTCACTGACGCTTCAGAAGGAAACGCTATGCATTAAGAGCTGGGGTACGAAACCATTTTGAAGATCAGGGTAATTTTACTTATTTTGTCTTCTGGAAAACATGTAAGTAGCTTCTGAAAGGCAGAACTAAATGAAAAAATATGTTTTGGCTAAATAAGAAATGTACACATCTTCATTCTGTTCAAAAGTTTACACCCCTGGCTCTTAATACATTTGAATTGAGTGTTTGAACCTTCTGTAATAGTTGCATATGAGTCCCTCAGTTGTCCACAGTGGGAAAAGATGAATCTCAAAATCATACAGTCATTGTTGGAAAGGGTTCAAATACACAAATGCTGAAAAACCAAAGAAATGCTGCTGAATCTGTTTAAAATGTTTATGCATTTTAGTTAAAAGCTTTTTCTTTATTCTTCAGATAATCTGAAGCCAATTGCAGAGGAGGAGAGGAGAATAGAAGAGGAGGAGAAGAAGGTGCGAGAGGAGCAGGAACGCATTGCTAAACAGCTAGCAGAAGGTATGTTATTCTTTTCTTTTTTCCCTTGATATTTAAATATTCTGATTGTTCTGCAGATTGATCAATTTGGTCATACTGACTCGAAATGTTTTCATCCAACAGCTAACGAGGACACAATCTTGAAGTGAGCTGCCCAAAATGATGCCTGTATCATTTATATTGTAAAGATCTTGTTACCTGCCTGGATAAAGAATGATGCTTGTATTCTGGCACTTTGGTTTTGCTTTTCACACCTTTCACTGTTTTCTATAATAGATCAAGTAAGACTGATGGCTCATTTTGTGAAATAATATCTGAATACAAGCAAATATATGTGTATAAATCTCCTCTGATCTGACACTGTTTGTTCTTTCACTGAAGAACCTGTGATTATAACATGATGCAGAAGTAAACCATGCAGTGTAATGTTAAATACACACTGGATCAGAGTTCCACTTTGGTAAACATCCACACCAATATTTATTAATAAACTGTTAATCCCTATTTATGTGTCATTTTTCATATTTAAAAATCATTTGTCCAGATAGTTCAAAGTCTGACATCAGAATTTAATACAATTTTCTTTTTTCAGTTTAAAAATATTTAATACAAGGAAATACTGCAAAAACACAGTCCATTCAATCGATTTTTTTTAATCTTAGATAAAATATACCTGTGTATCTTGTATGCATATTGAATACAAATATGGCAAACAGGAGCTGCTTAGACTTAAACCATTGTGTTTTCAAGGTAAATTGTTGCGGCATCAGATAAACAGTCCTAAATTGCGTACAAAACTAAATTAAGTGTGTTTGGACCAGTCTGATTCTGTTTAGGTAAGTGTTTTTGATGTAAATTAGATACAAAGTGAATTATATTGTGTGTGGAAACTCAGAAGTCTGTCTAATCAAGACTACCGGTTCTCTGAATATTGCTCAGCGATTGAATATTCTCCATTTCTTCCCCAGTAATCCACGGCTCTCACTCTATAATAACCGTTCACCTCCAGACTCTCTGTGGAGAGAAAATACAACAAGGTCAATATATACATCAGTGCTTGAAGATATATATCTTGAATGTAACCAAAATAATACCTGGAGAATAAGTGTAGTATGTGAAAATAGTGTCTCTGTGGTTAATCCTCTGGAAAGTTGTCTTATCTTTGGAAAATTCCACTTCATATGTTTTTATACACCTAAAAATACATTTTTGTTATGTTTAGAACTCTTGAATGAACAACTCATTTCTTTAATATCTATATTTAAAAGGGATAGTTCACCCAAAAATGAAAATTCTGTCATCAATTACTCGCCCTCATGTTGTTCCAAACCCCTAAGATTATAATTCGTTCATCTTTGATACACAAATTAAGATATTTTTGATGAAATCTGAGAGCTTCACAACTGAAATGTTTCCAAGCCTATAAATGTAGTAAGGACATATGATATCAGTGGTTCAACTGTAATTTTCCAAAGCAATGAGAATACATTTTGTGTGCAAAGAAAACAAAAACAACGACTTTAGTTAACAAATCTTCTCCTCCAAGTCAACGTCGTCCACCATTTTCATTTACTGATGTCACATTAATTATTTGTATGACTATTTGTCCAATATCCTTATTAACTTTCTGGGCCTAGGAGCATTTCAGTTACATTGCTGTCTATGGAGAGTCAGAAAGCTCTTGGATTTCACCAAAAACATCTTCATTTGTGCTCTGAAGATGAATGATGGTCTTATAGGTTTGGAACGACACAAGGGTGTGTAATTAATGACAGAATTTTCATTTTTATGTGAACTATCCCTTTAAAGGAACAGTTCATTTCCAGAACAAAAAAATTACAGATAATGTACTAACCCCCTTTTCAATTGTATTTTGAGGAAAACATTTTAGGATTTCTCTCAATATAATAGACTTTTATGGTGCCCCCGAGTTCGAACTTCCAAAATGCAGTGTAAATGCAGCTTCAAAGGGCTCTAAATGATCCCAGCTGATAAAGAAGGGTCTTATCTAGCGAAACGATGAGTTATTTTCTAAAAAAATTTACAATTTGTTTATTTTTTAACCTCAAACGCTCATCTTGTCTAGCTCTGTGTAAACCCTGTATTCCGGTTCATGACAGTTAGGGTATGTTGAAAATCTCCCATCTCAAAGGTCAATTGCCCTTTACAAAAAAGGTAAAACAGATCAAATGATTTTGAAGTTAGAGGAGAAAATAAGATGGGAGTTTTTCAACATACCCTGACTGCCATGAACCGGAATACTGTACACAGCGTTCATGCAGAGCTAGACAAGAATTTGAGGTTAAAAAGTATATACATTTTTTTTTTTTTTTTTTTTTTTAGAAAATAACTGATCGTTTGCTACATCCTTCTTCCTCTGCTGGGATCATTTAGAGCCCTTAGAAGCAGCATTTAAACTGCATTTTGAAAGTTCAAACTCGGGGCACCATAGAAGTCCATTATTTGGGCTAAAAATCCTAAAATGTTATCCTCAAGAAACATTATCTGTAAATTTTTGTTCTGGAAGTGAACTACTCCTTTAAGTAGGTCTTACTTTGTGCCCACGCAGTGATCCTTCCAAATGATCAGAACCTGTCCTTTGGTGATGGTGATGAAACGCACCCCATTTACCTGCGGAATGATAACTGCGATATTAAAACCAAACCACACAGTTTCTCAATGTTTCCAAAGAATGACTTGCACCTGGAATGCAGAAGTTTTGCAATCACACTCACAAATTAATTTCATGCACAGACACAAACAGCAGCGGACATGAATTTTCCACACATTATGACTGATACTGAACTCAAGGGCTGTGTCCAAACTCTAAAAAAACAATGCTTTACTAAGCTTCATGAGGTTCATGCTTGGATGCTTTTAAACAGTAGTTCACACGTATGCTAAACAATTGATTTTAAATTTTAAAAAGAACTTCATGCATCAATACAATTTAGTTTTGTCTTCATAACTAATTTTTTATAGGAATAGTTGACCCAAAAATGAATATTACCTGAAAATGTACTTGCGCTTGTTTCTTCATCTGAACAGATTTGAAGAAATTCAGCATTACATCACTTGCTTGCAGTAAATGGGTGCGGTCAGAATGAAAGTCCAAACAGCTGATAAAAACATCTCAATAATTCACAAGTAATCCACACCACTCCAATCCATCAGTTAACATCCTGTGAAGTGAAAAGCTGTGTGTTTGTAAGAAACAAATCCATCATTAAGACCTTTTAACTTTAAACCATCGCTCCTGGCCAAAATACTAGTTCATAATGCTTCCTCCAGTGGAAAAGTTTACACTCTGTTGTTCGCTCATATCAAAATCCACAGACATATTTGTCTAGACTGTTTTGCTTGTAAACAGTGCTTGATCTATGCATATTTCTTTCCTGATTCAGGTGAGGCAACTTTTGCACTGGAGAAAATATAATAATAGAGGACTCATATTTTAGCCGAAAGCAACAGTCTGAACTTAAAAATGTGTCAATTATGGATTTGTTTTTTACAAATGCAGTTTTCACAAGACATTAATTGATGGACTGGAGTGTTTTTGATTACTTGTGGATTATTGTGATGTTTTTATCAGCTGTTTGGACTCTCATTCTAACGGCACCCATTCACTGCAAAGGATCTACTGCTGAGCAAGTGATGTAATGCTACATTTTTCCAAATCTGTTCTGATGAAGAAACAAACTCATTTACATCTTGGATGGCCTGGGGGTGAATACATTTTCAGCTAATCTTTGAGTAAACTATCTTTTTAAGCATTTAAGCATCAGCCTTTTAAAGGTTTTTAAGATGCTGAGAAACATAAATTCAGTCATGAATGTCTAAACCTCTGACTGGCAGTGTAACCTTTGGTGCCACATTCATCCTAAATAAGACGGTTGTTATGTTATTGATATGTCATATTACTACTAACCTGGCTGGGCATTTCCTTAGACTGAGCACATATGTGTACAAGTAGCACTGAGGGGACAGGAAGTGTTGCCTTCAGCATCAGAGAGCCATCAGATGGGACAGGCAGAGGCCCATCAGTCTGTGGATCCTATGGCATAAACATCAAAGACGTCATAAGATGAAAAAAAAAATTCTAGTTATTTTGTAGATATTTACTCAATTTAAAAACAACTTGTGAGCTCATTAATAAAGGAACACCCATTTGAGAAACAAAGAAAAGTCTTAAAGGTATAGTATAGTAGCAAAAACAGGCCATTTAAAACTCATGAAAAACTACATTATGACTGTTCTGGGTGCAAGAACTAACATTACTAAAAGTGAATTTGAAGGGGGAAAAAATATGTGACCCGGGACCACAAAACCAGTCATAAGGTTAAATTTTACAAAACTGAGATGTATACATCATATGAAAGCTGAATAAATAAGCTTACTACTGATGTATGGTTTGTTAGGATAGGACAATATTTGGCCGAGATACATCTATTTGAAAATCTGAAATCTGAGGGAGCAAAAAAATCTAAATAGTGAGGAAATCACCTTTAAAGTTTTCCAAATGAAGTTCTTAACAATGCATATAACTAATCAAAAATTACATATTGATAAATTTACAGTAGGTATTTTACAAAAAATCTTCATGGAACATGATCTTTACATAATTTCCTAATGATTTTAGGAAAAGGAAAATCAATAATTTTGACCCATACCATGTATTTTTGGCTATTGCTACAAATATACCCCAGCGACTTAAGACTGGTTTTGTGGTCCAGGGTCACATATATAAATTATATTATTAAGCAGTGTGCATGTGTGTGTTGAACCTCTTGGCTCCGTAACTGTGTGAACTGTTGTGCAGTGGGATAGTCAGGACTGCCCATGTTCTCCCACAGTTTAAATGGGTTTGTCACATTATTATCCATATAGTGTGTTACATACATCAGACCTACAAACACAGAGAGGATATAATTGTAAATACAAGTATATTCAATTTAAGCAGATATAACTGCTATATGAAAAGAAACATATTTTCATTCCTTTCTATTTATTCATTCCAAGTGTAGTTTTGTATAAGATGCTTGTGTGTAGTTACTGACCCTTTCGCTGAGGTATTCCAGTGAGGCGCAGAGTGATGCTGTCAGCGGTGGAGGAGGTCTGGTTATCTCTGCTGTTATACAGCAGGACGGTGGTCTGCCAGGTATCGGCCGTGTATGGCACCTGAGGGACGTGAATGGTGGCCAGCACACCCATTGATGAATTCACTTCTGAGCCGTCAGTCAGCACCTCAGCCTGCACCTGAGTCTCACCTAAATGAATATGAGAATATTAGAACTCCCGTAAGTACCACTGTGTACTCTTATTTATCTTCAGTGCTGGTTTTTGTCCTTACAAAGATGCAAGAAATGCATAATCAACAACAAGTCCCAACAATTGTACACTATGTGATATAGTGGAAGGTTAAATGAGATACCTATATTTTATTAAATATAATATTATATGAAATACTGGGATTTCTGATAAAAAAATGAAATATTTTATATAAAAATTACATAAACTATTTTATTTATTTTATTAAATATAAAATTGAGTTGCATTCAATATCAAATTTTGGTCAGTAAAGTATATCACAATATACATCTTTATGGAAAGGTAATTGATTCAGAAATTAATAATACATAAAACAAAACAATAAAATAGCAACATGTAACAATATAATAATTATTTTATATAACTATTTTATTAATTTTTCATTAGATATAACATTCAAATGTATTAAATATATTTTGAGATTTTCATCAAATTATCACAATATACATTTATATTAACAAGTAATTCAAAAATTAAGTCCATTTGTCTTAAAAAACAAAAACAAAAATAAATATGTTATTACATAAATGATTGTATTTTTTTTAAGATAATATTGAATCGTATTGAATATAATACACACATTTCTATGAAAAAGTAATTCAAAGTTTCAGCATCAAATACATCAAACCTTAGCACTCAGATTTTTACTCAAATTAAATGTGTTTAAGCAATGGAAAGGTGTCTGCAGTTAAAAGGTGGGCAAATATAAAACATTGGCAAAAATAAGGAATTTTGTATTTAGGACTGATGTTAAAAAATATAAAATATAAACAGAACTGCAAGATATTAACTGAGAAAAAAAACGCAAAATTGAGAAATATAAATTCAATTGTAAGACACCCTCAACTGCGAGATAAAAACTAAAAATTGTGAGATATAAACAAAATTGCAAGACAAACTGTCAGATATAAACAGATATAAAAGTTCTAATTGATGTTATACATATCGGGTAACAATTTTGTATTAATGTTCTTGTATTGTTGTCTTAATCAATGTATGCATTTTTCTTGTATAACAATTTAACATAACAAAAAACATGTATCTAAATATATTTAATAGTTGTTTATAACTTCAAAGTTGGTATAACTTTCATTACCTAACAATGCCAGCAGGCCCATCACAGTCAGGATTGGTTTCCGTAATAACTGCACATGCGGAGGGTTTGTGTTGTTGATCTGGAATCGAGCGGTGAGAGTGCGCTGGGTAAACTGGTGCGGGTGGTAACTAAGGAAAGCATTGTCATTGCTAAGCAGAGTGTAGTTGATGGTACTGTTCTGGTCAGCGATGAGCAAGTTCTGATGCTGTGAGATGACCTACAGCACACCAGAGACACGAAAGAACAAATATATCTGATTCACTAAATTAACAAGCTTTAATATATTATTAAGGAATGCAATTCATTTAAAAATGAAAAATCATATTTCACTATGTTCCACTAATCACAAAAATCACAGCTGATGAAAAGAGATCTTAGAATGAGAACAAAGAAACACACAACTGTCTACCTTAACCACCATGGCTGCATAGGTGACATCTGCTCTCCAGGTGAGCGGTTTGTTCCAGCCAACAAGCGGATCTGCCTCGTCGTTGTAGATCGGCAGAGAACGAAACTGTGGAAACCGCTGCTGTATCTCCCGCACAGTCGCCACTTCCTGTTGTAGGATGGGTAACGAGCTGCCACCTCCCTAAAAAACAAATACATACAAACTTCAATAATGAAAAATTATTTTTCATTTATTTATGTGTTAGCTTGTTTCCGCCATGCAATAAAAAAAATTAAAAAGGTAACTGCGATTTTTATCTCACAATTCTTTTGTCACATTTTTCCCCCTGCAATTCTAAGTTTATATTTCACATTCTCTGCCTTTTTGTGAGATATAAACACATAATTGCAAGATCAAAATTTAGAATTATTAGAAAAGAGTCAGAACTGCAAGATATTGACAGAATTGAGATATAAATGCAGAATTACAAATGATAAGATCTCTAATTGTGATATAAATTTGAATTGAAAATAAAACGTTGAATTACGAAACATAAATCCAGATTTGAGATATAATCTCAATTGCGAGATATAAACTTACATTTGAACTTACATATAAAGTCGGAATTGAAAGATGTAAATTTAGAATGGTTAGATTTAAATTTAGAACTCTGAGAAAAAGTAAGAATTACAAAATATTAACTTAGGACTGAGATATAAACTCAGAATTAAAACTCAGAGAAAAAAAATGAAATATAAACTTGGAATTGTAAGATAAAAACTCAAAATTGCTAAATATAAACTCAATTGTGAGATAAACTCAGAGTTCTGAGAAAAAGTAAGAATTACGAAATATAAACTAAGAATTGTGAAATTAAAAATATAAATTAAAAATGGCAAAATATAAACTCAATTGCAATATATAAACTTGGAATTGTGAGATATAAACTCAGAATTCTGAGAAAAAGAAATAATTACAAAATATAAACAGAATTGTGAAATATAAATTAGAAAATGGCAAAATATAAACTCAATTGCAAGGTATAAACTTAGAATTGTGAGATATAAACTCAAAATTTCAAAATACAATACAACACAATACAAATAGTTGCAAGATGTAAATTTAAACTAAGATATAAACTAAGAATTGTGAGATATAAACTCAAAATTGTAAGATATAAAAAGAATTGTGAGATATAAACTCAAAATTGCAAAATATAAACTCAAATGCGAGACATAAACTTAGAATTGTGAGATATAAACTCAAAATTACAAAATATAAACGTGAGAATTGTGAAACATAAAGACAAAATTGCAAAATATAAATTTGCAATTTCAGGGAAAAAAGCACAATTACCTTTCTAATTGTTTTCATTCCATCTAGATCAGAACTCAATTACACACCATATATTTGCATTTTATTACCAGTAATATTTTATTTGGACTACAACCCTCATGCACCTTCTTATGTAGGGCGATGTAGTCTAGCCGTACGCCTGTCTCTCCAGTGAAGTAGTTTGTGCCGTTGTAACAGTGCTGCAGCATCTCCCAGCAGTACGGCGAGCGAGGCGGAGAATGACAGGAATCTCCTGGACCTCCGAACTTCAAGAGAGGACTTGCCGCACGAAGGCCCTCAGAGCAGGCATCATAATAGTTCAGAAACCCTGGAGACAGAAAATTTGAATTGCCCTCAGTAGAGCTTCTATGTGGTTGTCAGATACTCTTGTTTTGTCCACACCACGAAAATGTCATTTGCCAGCAACGCTGATTTACAAAAGACAACATTTTTACAGAGAGACAAGCAGTTATTACAACATGTTTTTCTGCTATTTTTGTAAAGAAATAAATGTTTATTCATCAAGAATGCATTAAACTAATTAAAAATAACAGTAAGACATTATAGAATGTTATACTGGGCAGTAATAGAATTTTGCTAAATATTTTTATTTCAAATCAATGCTATTCTTTTTAATGTATTTCTAAAACATGTATCAGTTATTAACACTGATAATAAAATTGATCATTTAAAAATCTAGCTTTGCCATAAAAGGAATATATTACATTTTAATAATTAAAATATATTCAAATAGACCTTTTTTTTAATTGCACCATATTTTACAATATTACTGTTTAACTGTATTTTTGATCAAATAAATGCAAACTTCACAAATCTTCATATACATGTGTTTACCATTATACAGACATAAACATGAACCCTGGTTCAGTTTGGTGCAAATGAATTACATATGTCTACTTTATTATCTCCCCTCTGCATAGCTCCATTAAATTGCAGACTTCTATTTAACATATAAACATAAAAAAGAAGTTACAATTACAGGGCCTGAGGTTATGGTACCCACATGTCACAGTCCCATGGGGTCTCAAGACAAGTTTTCAAAAGTTAGACAACTTGTACTATTATTAACTTGAGATGGCTTCTTAAAAATACAGCACTTATGGCAGGATGTTTAAAAAACAAGAATGCAATGCAGTGCAAAATGCATGTCTGTCAGAACAGAACACTAATAAAAAATGCTGCTTAAAATATCAAAACTAAAATAAAAATATAAGAAAACATATAGGAAAAATATGAGTGAGATTAATTCAGCATGATCCAATAATCTAGAACTTTTGTTTCTAGTTCATTTGGATCAAGACTTCTAAGCAGAAACATACTGTAAGATCAACTTTGAGCTCTTGGTGGTGCTGGATTATTTGAGACCACCAAATCCAACTGATTAAGAAAGATTGATGGGTTTTGGCTCAGACTGTACCTTGGACTGACACAGTGACGTTGTCAAAGTCGTGGTTGTTCGGCTCATTCCACGTTTCAAAGTTCCACTTGGAGACAAAGCCGAGGCCGTATTTCCCTGTACACATATAAAACAACAGGAACAAATACAGACAGAACTTTTGAAGCTTTTAAAGATCTGGCCTACTAAACCCCACAAGAGGTGATTCATGATCTATCACCATCTAAGACATTACGACTGCAGTCTCATACTCACATATGTATCTTTTGGCGATCAAATAGACCAAATTCTTCCATTCAGTAACTTGTCTTTTGTCCTCAAAGTTGCTGAAGGTGTTGGACACACTGCCCATCAATTCAAAGCCTATGACACAATGCCAATTTGGGTTAAATTAACCCTAGTGGCAATACCCTACATCTACATTACATTAGCATTCAAATTTGGATTTTGCTGTATAATTAAGATCAAATAACATTTGAATAACAACTTTTGAAATCTCATGCTTAGTGTGTGACCTGTGCCTGTTGCATTACATACCTGGCTGCAGTCCATTCTGCCAGAGAAGGTCAATCAACTGGTCCAAGTAAGTGAAGTTGTAGTGATATTCTCCACTGTAAACTCTACACAAAATTCAGACAAAATCTTAGTACTACAGTGCACTACATCTAGAAAGCGTAACAGTGAAGCATGAGCAACCAGCAGACAATATGAGAGACATATAGTTGAAGTCAAAATTTTACTTGTTTAGTGATAGTTGTTCATGAGTCCCTTGTTTGTCCTGAACAGTTAAATTGCCCGCTGTTCTTCAGAAAAATCCTTCTGGTCCCACAAGACAGGTTTGTTGGTTTTTCAGCATTTTTGTGTATTTGAACCCTTTCCAACAATGACTGTGATATTTTGAGATGCATCTTTTTACACTGAGAACAACTGAAGGACATGCAACTATTACAGAAGTTTTAAATGCTCACTGATGCTTCAGAAGGAAAAACCATGCATTAAAAGCGGGGGGTGAAAACTTTTTGAATTTGAAGATCAGGGTAAATTTTACTTATTTTGTCTTATGGGAAACATGTAAGTATCTTCTGAAACTTCTGAAGTGCAGTACTAAAAAAAAAAAAAATGATATTTAGGCAAAATAAGAAAAGTGTACACATCTTCATTCCGTTCAAAAGTTTTCAACCCCCTTTTTCAGTGTGAAAAGATGGGTCTCAAAATCATACAGTCATTGTTGGAAAGGGTATAAATACACAAAAATGTTGAAAAACCAAAGAATTTGTGGGACGTGAAGGACTTTTCTAAAGAACAGCAGGCAGTTTAACTGTTCAGGACAAACAAGGGACTCATGAACAACTACCACTAAATTATTGTGAATTATTCAGGTAACAACATAGTATTAAGAATCAAGTGTATGTAAACATTTGAACAGGGTCATTTTTATAAACCTAACTACTATTTTCTCTTTTGGACTATATTTTGATGTGTTTTATGTGAAATATATTATTCAGGTCAGTAATAAATAAAAAAATAACATACATTTTGTATGATCCCTTTTATTTGGGTACAACAATTACCATTGTGCAGATTCTGCAAGGTGTATGTAAACTTTTGACTTCAATTGTATATATAAATAATGCATTTAATTAAAGATGATTTGTTAATGCGCAAACAGAAAATCGAAAAATGAGGCCTAATAAACAATATGTCAACAGAAAAAAACAGTTATATGACACTTAAACGTTTTTACAGCATTAAGATTCTATGCATTATGCATATGCATAATATTTGCATTTTGTGCATTATGCATAAACTATAGCTTACGTGGAAATAGTAAGTGTAAAAGTCAAGCATGAAAAATCAGCAGACAATATCAGAGATGTATATAATATTAAGTCTAGATATTACGAAACTTGAAGGTTACTAAGAAAACAGTCTTATGATAATTGCACTGCTTACTTGCAAGGTCACAACAATCACACATTTTTAAACAGATATACTGTATGCATATGCATATTAATATCTGCATGTTAGAATGATTTCTGAAGAATCATGTGACACTAAAGACTGGAGTGATGATGCTGAAAATTCATCTATGCATCACAGATATAAATAACATTTTAAAATATATTTAGATTTATATATTTAGAATATTACTGTTTTACTGTCTTTTTGTGAGCATCAGAGACTTCTATGAAAAATATTTAAAAACCTGATCAACTTTAAACAATAAATGCAACACGTGCTCTTGGAAATAATATCATACAAAAATAACACTGTTTACTTGCAAGATCAAACCACAATCAAAGAAAAAAAAGGAAAGGGAGATGCATGTGCATATTAATATCAATCTTGATGTTAACAAATGCAAAGTATATTATATATTTTCATTTTTCATAGTAATTCAAACAGAAGAAGAGAAAGGCTGACTCTGGTGATATAATATAACTAACCTTGCAGACATCAGCTCCAGCATCCAGTGTATCCGTACCTGCTGGATTCCACTGTGCGGCACAGAGCCGATCAAAGCCAAATTCATCTGCTGGTCTGGACTGAGATCATATACGTGTGCATCAGTGTGTGGCTGTGGAGGGCTGCAAAAAAGAGAAAAAAAAGTCAACTGTACGCTTTTTCTTGATAAGGTAACAAAGTTTAACCATGTACTATAGGACTACTATTTTGTAACCATTTACTATAGTACGGCATACGTATGACATATATATATATAGTGGTGTGAAAAAGTGGCCCCCTTCTTGATTTTTTATTTTTTTTTGCATGTTTGTCACACTTTAATGTTTCAGATCATCAAACTAATTTAAATATTAATGAATGATAACACAAGTACAAAATGCAGTTTTTGAATGAAGTTTTTTTATTATGAAGGGAAAACAAAATCCAAACCCACATGGCCCTGTGTGAAAAAGTGTTTGCCCCCTAAACTTAACTGGTTGGGCCATCCTTAGCAGCAACAACTGCAATCAAGCTTTTGCGATAACTTGCAATGAGTCTGTTACAGCGCTGTGCAGGAATTTTGGCCCACTCATCTTGGCAGAGTTGTTGTAATTCAGCCACATTAGAGGGTTTGAGCATGAACTGCCTTTTTAAGATCATGCCAGAGCATCTCAATAGGATTCAGGTCAGGACTTTGACTAGGCCACTGCAAAGTCTTCATTTTGTTTTTCTTCAGCCATTCAGAGGTGGATTTGCTGGTGTGTTTTGGATCATTGTCCTGCTGCAGAACCCAAGTTCGCTTCAGCTTAAGGTCATGAACAGATGGCCGGACATTGTCCTTCAGGATTTTTTGGTAGACAGCAGAATTCATGGTTCCATTTATCACAGCAAGTCTTCCAGGTCCAGAAGCAGCAAAACAGCCCCAGAACATCACAATGCCACCACTATATTTTACTGTTGGTGTATTGGGACTTTCGTCTCGTCAGTCCACAGAGTATTTTCCCAAAATTCTTGGGGATCATCAAGATGTTTTCTGGCAAAACTGAGACGAGCCTTTATGTTCTTTTTGCTCAGTAGCGGTTTTCGTTAAACACTTTTTCACACAGGGCCATGTGGGTTTGGATTTTGTTTTCCCTTCATAAAAAAATCATTTAAAAACTGCATGTTGTGTTTACTTGTGTTATCTTTGATTAATATTTAAATTTGTTTGATGATCTGAAACATTAAAGTGTGACAAACATGCAAAAAAAAAAAAATCAGGAAGGGGGTCAACACTTTTTCACACCACTCTATCTATCTATCTATCTATCTATCTATCTATCTATATACACTACCGTTCAAAAGTTTGGGGTCAGTACATTTTATTTATTTTTTTAAGAAATTAATACTTTTATTCACCAAGGATGTATTAAGATAATAATTAAAAGTTTATTAAAATTAAATAATAAATAATTTACACTGTTATATTTATATTTTGAATAAACACTGTACTTTTTAAACTTGTTATTCATGAAAGAATCCTGGAAAAAAAAAATCACAGGTTCCAAACATTTTTTGGCAGCGTAACTGTTGATATTATCCAACACTGATCATTCTAATAATAAATCAGCATATTAGAATGATTTCTGAAGGATCGTGTGACACCTAAGACTGGAGTAACAGCTGATAAAAATTCAGCTTTTCATCACAGGAATAAATTCTATTTTAAAGTATGTTAAAATAAAAAAAATATATTTTATATTGTAAAAAACATTTTGCAATAGTACTGTTTTTTCTGTATTTTTAATCAAACAAATGCAGCCTTGATGAGACTTCTTTAAAGACTATTACAAGTCTTACTGACCCCAAACTTTTGAACGGTAGTGTTTATATACTATACTGTGAAGTGTGCCAGTACCATGATACAGTTTTTATATCAGAAGGTAAAACCATGGTATTTACATGCACTTCCAATATTGAAATGATACTAACATCGTACGTATCAAATAACAATGGTATAACCATGGTACTTTTTGCAATAATATCATTTGATAGTGGCTGTACCTTGGTATTATGTCTAAGAGGGTCGTTTACAACAGTTTTACCTACCAGAATCCAGTGCTTCTCCAAAAGTGCTTCAAGCTTCGTTGTGGCTTGTCAACATTCACTTGAACCTCCACAGATGAAGCTGTAACAGACTGCTGCTGTTTAATCATTAGGACTGAGAGAAATACTGTCCATGTGAATGAACTAATGTTATGTTTACATCTATACATGCTGCTGAGGTCACTTATAAACACTCGCGCTCACGATAATTTACAAATTTCACTTCACAACTTCACAGATTATTATCTAATAATTCGAGTTCCCGAAATCGTATTCGGTGACATTAAAACACATTTTCCCCAACTTCTGTGCTCATAAAAAGTACGGACTTCCATCCGCGCGACTCAGTGAAGTTGGTGCACTGATGTCATTAAATGGCGACTTGTGTTTCTGACAGCTAAAAGTCGCTACCTACTGGTTTAAAAGCGCAATGAAAGTACACTTTTCTCATTTACCCTGTGTTTTACTTATTGTTTTGACAGTTTAAAATTACTTGCATAGCTATTTTATAGAACAGATAAAAAGACAATATAGCAGCCCAACCAATACACACTCTAATGCATTCTAATCACATGCATATTTCACTGATTCCCTGAAATTAAATGTTACAGCAGGGTTTTCTACTTTTTTGAGAAACAAAAGAAAAAATAATGATCCAAAGCTAAAGAATCTAAATGTCTCATTGTCCCTTGAAATTTAAGAACTAAAATTAAAATGCACAGGTATATGATTCATCAATAATAGCTTTGCAGTTTATGATCTGTTTGTTCATTTAAATGTTATTGTGAAATGTTGTGGATGTTTCAGGGAACTTTCACAAACCAGTGCGGTGAGGGATTTCTTCAGAACTCCAATTCTCTAATTAAGTTTAGCCCGTTTATATGCATTTAAGAGATTAAGGGCAAAATTATCTGTTCCTCAAACTCCATAGCAATACATTGTGGGAAAGGACCACAGATTTTTAATGGGTGAATGAGATAAAGTTG
Organism: Garra rufa; assembly: GCF_049309525.1. Taxonomy (NCBI): domain Eukaryota; kingdom Metazoa; phylum Chordata; class Actinopteri; order Cypriniformes; family Cyprinidae; genus Garra; species Garra rufa. The sequence goes on from NC_133365.1 coordinate 50,098,641, forward strand.
TTATATAAAAACACATGCAGAACTGGGTGATATAAGGTATCGACAAAGATGAAAAGGTAAGTGAAAATATAGTTGTTATATGTAATATAAATATTCGATATAAATATTAGAATGATATCTAAATATTACATATTATTATTATATGTGACCCTGGACCACAAAACCAGTAATAGCCAAAAATACATTGTATGGGTCAAAATGATCAATTTTTATTTTATGCCAAAAATCATTAGGATATTAAGGTAAGATCATGTTATTTTAGATCATAGATATTTTGTACATTTTCTATACTGCAAATATATCAAAACTTAATTTTTGATTAGTACTATGTGTGGCTAAGAAGTTGTTCAAATTAAGTTCTTAACAATGCATTTTAATAATCAAAAATTAGATTTTGATATATTTATAGTAGGAATTTTACAAAAAAATCTTCATGGAACATGATCTTTACATAATTTCCTAATGATTTTTGGCATAAAAGAAAAATCAATAATTTTGACCCATACCATGTATTTTTGGCTATTGCTACAAATATACCCCAGCGACTTAAGACATAAGGGCACATTTTTTGAAATTGAGATTTATACATCATCTGAAATCTAAATAAATACACTTTCCATTAATGTGGTTTGTTAGGATAGGACAACATTTGACCGAAATAAAAGTATTTGAAAATCTGGAATCTGAGGGTACAAAAAGAAAAAGAAAAATCGCTATTAAAGTTGTCCAAATGAAGTTCTTAGCCATACATATTACTAAACAAAATGTAAGTTTTAATATATTTACAGAATATCTTTATGGAACATGATCTTTACTTAACATCCTAATGATTTATGGCATAAACGAATAAACAATAATGTACACAATGTATTATTGGCTATTGCTACAAATATACTTGTGCGTTTTACCTTATTTTAAGAGTATGCAGCCCATTATGCAACATCAATCGGTCATATTGGCAGCACTGAATGTAAACAATGCCACTGAACCAAGGGAAACTCACATATTTTCCCGATCATTGCTGCTGAAAATAATCAATTATTGTCATGTTATGGGCTGTACTAATCAGTCACACCAGGAAAAACATTTGGAGCACTATAGACTGCCAAAAGTTATAAATCAAGGAGAAGAGTACAAAAAAACTGTCTGAGCAACAAAAGGCCAAACTGAACCAGGATTTCCAGAGCAAGAATCTTGACAATTTGTCTATTTTTATCATTTCCAGTCAGGTAGGTGAAATATTAGGCTAATGTCTTAATTAATACTGCTTGTACGTATCTTTACCACACATTAAATTTACTTTGTCAAAATATCACTCACTTTCCTGCTTACTAAATCATTCTCTATATGATTTAGCAGCTTCCACATGTTTTTTTCCATGGTTTACACAGCATAAATTAGAAGAAAAATGCGCATTCAGTAGTACATTAACTGTGCAATCCATGCTGTTGTTTACATCTGAGTATCTTCAATATGGCCACTCATTCAGCCACAAACCGTGATGTAAGTGGAAACCCTCTATCAGAAGGCTTGCACATTCACATAAAAGAGATTACTTCCGTGTTGCAAAATAAGGTGGATACGGCCTGGGTGTGAATCAGAAAATTCTTATATATATATATAAGTAATGTATTATATGCATTACCTATTAAAATGCAGAGACTATGTAATAAAGCCAAAAAAGTTCCACGTAAATAAACAATCACAAGCAAGTGATATGAATGAGTCCTGTTCTGATGAGATTTATTTAAAAGAAATTAACAGACTCAAAAAAAAAGTTCCATTAAAATACAACTCAAATAGCATTGTTAAACAGTCAGTTTTACATGTTTTCTTTATACTACCTGTACATTAGACTTCACAATTGCAACTATTTTCAAATAACTTAAGTAACTTGTTTTTAAAAGTGCAAATTCATAATTCATACATGGGAATTCCAAGACGTGGGTACATGGGAAAGTTCACATTTCCTTTGTGCAACTAGAGAGTGAGAAAGAATGAGTGGGCGAGTGAGTGAGTGAGTGAGTGAATGAAGAAACGCAGTGTCTGACTATGATTTCTGCTCTGCTCCTGTGGAGGACTGAGGCGTGCTGTCCGGCTTTACTATCTGATAAGTGATGAGATACTCTGGGTAGGCCTGGAAAACAAAAACAACACCCCACATTAACACAAACCACAGTTACACTAATACAGCTGAGGTTAAAAGTTTACACCCCCCTTTCAGAATCAGCAAAATGTTAAATATTTTACCAAGAGGGATCAAACAAAATGCATGTTATTGCTTATTTAGTACTGACCTGAATAAGATATTTCACATAAAAGATGTTTACATATAGTCCACAAGAGAAAATAGTTGAATTTATAAAAACGACCCCGTTCAAAAGTTTACATATATTTGATTCTTAATACTGTGTTGTTTCCTGAATGATCCACAGCTGTTTTGTTTAGTGAGTCCCTTGTTTGCCCTGAACAGTTAAACTGTCTACTGTTCTTTAGAAAAGTCTTTCAGGTCCCACAAATATTTTGGTTTTCCAGCATTTTGTGTATCTGAACCCTTTCCAACAATGACTGCAATGATCCATTTTGCACACTGAGGACAACTGAGGGACTCATATGCAACTATTACAGAAGGTTCAAACACTCACTGATGCTCCAGAAGAAAAAACTATGCATTAAGAGCAGGGGGTGAAAACTTTTGAACAGAATGGAGATGTGTACATTTCTTATTTTGCCTAAATATCATATTTTTTCATTTAGTTCTGCCCTTCAGAAGCTACAAAAGATAGTTACATGTTTCTCAGAAGACAAAATAAATTAAATTTACCCTGATCTTCAAATTGAAAAAGTGTTCACCCCCTGGCTCTTAATTGTTTTTTTTTTCTTCTGGAGCATCATTGAGTGTTTGAACCTTTTGTAATAGTTGCATTTGAGTCCCTCAGTTGTCCTTAGTGTGAGAAAATGGATCTCAAAATCATACAATCACTGTTGGAAAGGTTTCAAATAATTTGTGGGAACTGAAGGATTTTTCTGAAGAACAGCAGGCAGTTTAACTGTTCAGGACAAACAAGGGACTCATGAACAACTATCACTAAACAAAAAACAAAACAAAAAAACAGCTGTGGATGATTCAGGTAACAACACAGTATTAAGAATCAAGTGTATGTAAACTTTAGATCGGGGGTCATTTTTACTTTTTATTGTGGACTATATATAAACATCTTTTATGTGAAATATCTTATTCAGCTCAGTACTAAATAAACAATAACATGCATTTTGTATGATCCCTCTTATTTAGGTAAAATCATTCACATTTATGAAATTCTGATGGGGGATGTAAACTTTTGACCTCAACTGTACATCAAAACTTTCAGTCTATTTCATTAGAGTACAACAACAACAAAATTCAAAGATGCAACATTTCTTTTACAGCCGTACCTGTTCTCCACGGTAGATTACATACTCAGCGTAGGCCAGGCCGTTGACACTGGGACGGCCGATTACAGAATGATGTCCAGGGGGAGCGTGGGCCATCTTCATGGCACTGAACTGCAGGAAGGACTTTCCCAGCGTCACACGGCAGAACAACATTTGCCTGTGAGAATTCAACACAGAAGTGAATATAGAAACAAACCAATGCAATAATGTATACTGCACTGTTGAGGTTGCATTGCTTGTTGTATCAGGTACGTACCTGTGGCACACGTAACAGGACCGGTCTTTGTGAGTGGGGCAGCCGGTGCCGCCACCAATGCCATAGACATACTGGTTACTCTTAGAGGAGTTCTCTGCAAAATATATGCCAGCTCCAAACATGCCACCGATATATGCATGACGCTCGTCAAATCCTTTATGGATGATGGCATTTATGAACGGAGATCCTGACAAAAACATGATTGCATGATTAAAATTTTAAAACAGAATTTTAAGCATTGCTTTATCTTGTATGTTCACTAAATCTGCATTGTATCTTGGATAAAATATACAATAAAAACAGTAATATTGTAAAAAAAAAAATTCTATTTAAAAATAGCAGTTTTATATTTGAAAATATATTAAAATTCAATTTATTTCTGTGATTAAGCTGAATTTTCAGTATCATTACTTCAGTCTTAAGGGTAACATGGTCCCTTAAGAAATCATTCTAATATGCTGACATGCTGCTCAAGAAGCATTTCTGATGCTTATTAGTTTTGTAGAAACCATGATACATTTTTGAAAATGAAGTTAAAAAACAGCATTTATTTGAAATTATTGATTTTTTATTGATATGATTGATTCATTTAATGCATGCATTAGGATTAGTTATTAGATTCAAGCCTGTTCGGCACTTACCATGAAACAGCATTCGTTCATTGTGGTGATTGTGATTCTCATCTGAAATCTCTTTCTGCCTGTGTGTATATCGTTCCCTCAGTTTCTTATTTACTACCTTCTGGATCTACAGGGAAATTCCAGATAGATTTTGTTTAGTATAGAACAGACATAATAAAGATAGCCATACAAATGTGATGCTAGATCATTCACCCACATACACTACCAGTCAAAAGTTTTTAAACAGTAAAATTTTTAATTTTTCTTCTGCTCACCAAGCCTGCATTTATTTAATCCAAAGTATAGCAAAAACAGTAAAATTGACATTTATACTATTTAAAATAACAGTTTCTATTTGAATATACTTTAAAATGTAATTTCTTTCTGTGATTTCAAAGCTGAATTTTTAGCATCATTACTCCAGTCACATGACCTTCAGAAATCATTTTATTACTCTGCTCAAAAAACTATTCTTCTTCTTATGTTGAAAACAGAGTTTCTGAGATGAATAGAAAGTTCAGAATAACAGCATTTATCTGAAATAGAAATCCTTGCTAAATAAAAGTATTATTTTCAATAATTTATGAATATATTTATTAAATAGATAGAAAACAGATATTTTAAATAGTCAAAATATGTTTTTGCTGTACTTTGGATCAAATAAATGCAGGCTTGGTGAGCAGAAGAGACTTCTTTAAAAAATTATAAATCTAACTGTTCAAAAACTTTTTAGGACATCAATACCTATTTTAGAAAAGTAAAATATCAATGCATTTGGTGTGTGAATGTATTTGGTGTTTTACCTTTATGATATTGTATCGACTGAAAACGCCACCTGCGTTTCCTCCGTCCCTGTGCTCCCGAATTGTGCTTTGCATCTGTGACCAAAAAAAACATACATTCGTCTCACACATCCAATACAGACAGGTGTAAGAAACAGCTGAGAACTCTAAGTGTTCCTGTTAATACCTCTTCCTCAACAGATTGAAACTCTTTATCATCCACAGCCAGGTCGATCAAAACTGTGCCCTGATTGGTGCAGTGAAATGTCAGGTATGGATTGGCACCTGAGTGTACAGATAACAGGATTTAAATGTAATGAAAATATACAGATTCAAGCAAGAGAAACATTTGGGAGCAGTTTTATGAGATAGGTAATCACCCTGCTGTCCTCCCAGAAGCCTCTCGATGCCTTTGATGAGTTTATGACGGTGTCCGTAAGCATTTATACCAATCTCCTTTAGTTCCTCGTGACCCATATCAGCCAGAACATCCAGAGTGATCTAATGCACAGTAAAAACGGCATTAAAACAATGCTTGAGAAATCGTGCCAGAAGAAATCCAGCAGTTCAAAGATGTCTGTCTTTCTCACCTGCTCTCTCTCAAAGATGTCCCTCAAATGTTCAAGCCCCAGACTCTTCAGGAATTGTGAGATGTTCATATCCAGGACAGCTATGTGGGGAAAAAAAAATAATAATTTTTTTTTTTTAACAAATTAAAAATGCCAGAATAATGCTGAAAAATAAATGAATTAAAATAATATCTTATTAAACTGTTAAAAAGGCCAGAGTGATCAATGTAGTCTGATTCCCAAACAAATGACAAATGTTTTTTTTTTGTTGTTGTAGGGAGTCAGATTTGTACAGCACGTTCAGTGTAGTCTGATTAGATGAGATTGATCTGATGAGATTGTTCTTTTATGTGAATCAAAGCCATATAACGCAATCAGTGCAGTCTGACTCCCAAACAGTAGTCTAATGTATAGTCTAATCCTGTTCAGTTCTTTTTAGTGAATCTAATTCATACAGTGTGTTTAATGTAGTCTAGTTCCTGAACAAATGACTGTTCTTTTAGTGAATCGATCACTGTTGCCTGATTCCAGAACAAATGACTCTTATGATGCAGTTCTTTTTAGTGAATCAAAATCATACAGTGCAATCAGAGTGTAAAATTAATCTTATGAGGAGGTACAAAATAAAGTGAAGCACATGCAAAGTATTACAAAGTATACTACACTTTTACTATAGTAAAATCACTTAATTGTCTTTGGGGTTTGTATGTGTGTATACTTTTCTTTTTTTTCTTTTTATAACTGTACTGCATTGATGGTTTGATGTTTTCTACTCTAAAAAAAGAAAGAAAAAAGATTTGCGAAATCGTTTCGAAATCCTGATCTGAAACGAATGAATCGTGAAACAAATGATTTGCAATCCATGCCCTGAGGTTTCGATCAAAAGCAAAATATTTGCGAACCCACTCCAAAGTTCCGACCTTGAAATCATGTATTACAAATCATCTGATTTTAGTTATTAAATTTCGCTAAATGATTCAGAAACCCATTCAGATTTAAATCTGAATTTGCAATGCATTTCGATTGGAGTGCATCAAAATAGTGAATCATTTTGCAACAGAATGGTTTAACTGATTCAGAGATTCGAAAAGCTCTACTTCACCCATCACTACGTGCTTTTTAAAATCGTTACATGTCGAAATTCGAAAATGAATGGCTCTTTTAGTTTTATCTTTTTTTTTTTGCTAGTGAATCGCTTAAAATGAATGATCTAAGTCACGAGTTTGAATCAATCAGAGTGGTTCCAGCCTAAATGACTCAATTGATTTGGTTCATTTGTTCCCCTTTTCGCATATTCAGTTGTTACTACTACTTGCTTAGCTTGATCGTTTTCTGACATAAAAGCAAAAAAGCATGTTTTTGAATTGCATGAATTTAGCATAAAATGAGCTTATTGACAAAATTAAACAATGTCATAGATACACTGTCTTTAAATAATTCAAGCGCTTTTCAAGTACCTCTTCAGGAATACTACTATTTTCCAGGTCTAAATTTCAAAAAGTCAAATTCAAGTACTTCAAGCACCTTGTATGAACCCTGCATACAGACCAGTTCTTTTCAGTGATTCAAAGCCATACATCGTAATCAATACACTAGGGCTGCAACAACGAATCGATAAAATCGATAAAAATCGATTACTAAAAGCGTTGGCAACGAATTTCATAATCGATTCGTTGTGTCGCGCGACGCAGAGACATTTGGTTGTTATTATATATATTAAAAAAAAAAATTGAGCGCAGAGCGGAGTGGACACATTCGGTCTCTCTCCCGCTCTGATGCCAGCAGAGTTCGGCACCTCATAAGCTGTGTTTCCATCCAAAAATGCGAATTTAACTTATGCGCAAAACTGGAACATTTGAGCATAAAGCACCGTTTCTACATTATATATATAGGCCTATGCTGCCCCGATTTATATCAAACATGTTTGATAAGCCTACTTTGGCTAGCGTACTTTCACAGCAGCCAATGCTCGATCGCAAAACAGCTGCTGTACGGGTCGTTGGATAGTGGAGATGGAGAAAACTACTTCTATAGTTTTTGTAACACTGTCTGTCTGTATAATGTGTCGAAAACATACCACAACCGTAAGGAGAAAGAGGAGCTCTGCTGAGGTGAAATCGTCTCAGTTTTGAATAGGGCTGTGACGGTGGCACGTTGTTTTTTTATATATAGCCTACACTTCAGTCAGCAAACAAGCAGCCTAAAAACGCTAAAATAAATCAAAGAAATAATATATTTAATTAAGAAAGTAGCCTAAGAGTATTAAATAGGCTATTAAACAAACATTCCTTGTAAAAATGTCCGACAGCTCATCAATTTTTGGCCGACTGAATTTCCAGTCCGACTGTCTTTTTTTCTCTTTCTCTTCCTCATTACACAGCTGCTGTTTTTAATAGCAAAGTGATTACATTTATTTTCGTTCCTTTAGTTTATAAAGTTAATTTAGAGATATATTTGGAACACTTTTTGTTTGTTAAATTCAAGTTTTTGTTTTTTAAAGTTATACCTAGCAAACAGCGGCAGACAGATCTAAAGCCTGCTTAATTCATCGCGATTTAAATTAAAATCCATTGATATAAAAAACTTAAAACATATCACAATATTAGTTTAATCATTCAATCAAGATAATTCCAAAGTTTGTGCGGAGAGAAGCGCGCTTTGCAGGACATGGAGACACCAGTGCAATGTGGAATTTCTTTTTTTTGCTCATAAAGGTAAGAGTAATTTACCACCCGGGCCGGAACTGTAAAGGGTCTACCTTAGTTTGTGTGTACTAACAGTATCAACAAAATGTGCTCTTAAAGAAAACAAACAGAATACGCTTGATATCTTTGGTTTAAACAGGAGCGCTTCACAATAATTAACCGAAACCCAGGTAATTGCCTCACAAACACAATATCTATAGAAAGCTTTAAATTATTATTTTACTATAAAACGAAATAATTAAAATCGAAAACAAAACTCTTTCATTAGCTAATCCATAAAGATGCATTGGGCATTAATGAGCAGATGGCAGGATCGTCAATTTCATCTTTGCAACACTGAATCAGAAAATACTAGTTTATTATTTTCTTAATTTTTGCCTTGACTCATTCATGGTAATTACTTTTGCTGGGGCTTTGAGGCCAGTTTTGCGTGCATTTGAATGCGGAACTCTTCCAGCTGGTCGCTGCTGATGGCAGGACACTAAACACCGCCATGGCAGAATGAATGTAGCAGAAAGTTAGTCAAGTTATCCCGTTCCAGCGTGCAAAGTCACATGACTTTTTTAATGCGCACTGAGGAATTTAATTTGAGAGGCTTCTTGATGGGAAATGCAGCATGTACACCACAGCAAGCCGCTGTCTTGACGGATAGTAATTTTAGTTTATTTAGTCTATATATTTGGCAGATGTAAAGCATACATGTGTATGTTTTTTGTGTTAGTCCATTTTTATTTTATTATTATTATTATAACAGTTCAAGGAGCAACATGTTCGTGCACTTTCTAAAGATTTTAGTTCTGTTTTTGAATAAAGGGTTGTAAATCCCTTGTTTTTTTTTTTTATCCGATTCATCGATTAATCGAAAAAATAATCGACAGATTAATCGATTATTAAAATAATCGTTAGTTGCAGCCCTACAATACACCCCGATTCCTAAACAAGTAGGCATTTGAGATGCTTCTTTTGTTTCTCACCATCTCCTTCCTTGCGCTCAGTTCCGGTGGCCCCATCAGCAGGTCCTGTAGCCCCTCCGATAGCCCCGTCGCAGAGGGGTCCAGCCAGGTTATCGATGCTGGAGGCAGCGGAGAGGCAGGAAGGTGTGGAGGCGGGTGATATGAGAGCGGCGCTGAGCACGGTGGCCTGTGGTTTGAAACAGCTAGGCAGGGCATCAGGGGGCATCGCGTCCATCAACAGCGCACGGATGTCATCAGCCTGATAAACACAAATAGCAGATAAACCACAGTGGACTTCATACAACAGTCAACATAAAATCAAATTTGATACTCAAGAAAAAACATTAGTTTTTTTTTTTTTTTAAGATTGAATAAATTTTTCAAAAAGACTTTTTTTTTCTGACTATTATTTCATACAAAATTATTCAGACGCCAGATATAATTTTTGATTATTTTTTTTACTAGTGGGTGCAGGACACTATAATTAATTTATGTAAGTGAGGATGGCAAAATAAAGTAAACCGTGGCATACTATAACCAGAAATTCTTCATATAGTGGACTAAAAGTAAAAGGTATAAAAATCTGGGACCAAAAATTATTCAGACACTTTGACCTGACCATATTTTGCTAATGTTTTTCTTTAATTGCCGATGTGACCTTTGTTACACAAGAGTCTGAACAAAATGAAGCATTGCTTGGTAATTGGTCAACACAGTACTGATAGTCGTGTAAAGATTGTCATACTAACAGTTGTCTGAATTTTTGGTTGATTGTAATCCATTACATACCTCTCTCAAAGTTATTTGACATTATCAAGATGGATTTGTTCTGACACAGTTTAACTCTTGAGTTCTTGTCATTTTTTTTACCATTTACTAAACTACAGCAAATAAACTGTGATAATGTGAGAAATGTTGAAGGTGTCTGAATAAATTTTAGTCTGACTGTATGTCTTTAAGGCTTTACAGGGTTCAACATAAGTCTACTTCTATCTAACAGCTGTAGTAGTGTGGTTTACCGTGGCCAGGTCCAGAGCTGTTTGTCCCTCTTGGTTCTTCATGGTCGGGTCGGCACCATGCGCCAGCAGCAGTGCACACAGCTGTGTGCGGCCCTTCTGCGCAGCTTCATGCAATGGTGTGAATGCCCACTTATCGGTCGCATTCACACATGTGTTATACTTGATCAGGAGAGCGGCGATATCCACATGCTGGACAGAATGAGAGAGAAGGCAATAACAGAAGAAGTATTAATGACACATTTGAACATTTATATTGAACAGCAATGTTTCTTGTGCATCAAATCAGCATATTAGAATGATTTCTGAGGGATCATGTGACACTAAAGACTGGAGTAACGATGCTGAAAATTCAGCTTTGCATCACAGGAATAAATTACATTTGAAATATATTACAACAGAAAACAGTTATTTTCAATTGTAATATTATTTCATAATATTACGGTATTTTGATCAAATAAATGCAGGTTTGGTGAGCATAAGACACCTTTAAAAAAAATTATATATATAGCAAACATTTAAACAGTGCACAATTCTTTCAATCCCTTGATCACTTTGTAATTTTCTATTCTACAAAACCCACCCAATATCAATAAAGACAAAGACCTTTGACCTTCCCACATTCTCTTACCCCATATGAAGCAGCATTATGCAGAGGGATCAGTCCTCCCTTATCCTGAGCATTCACATCCGCTCCGTGCTCCAGGAGATACTCTGCCACCTCTAGGTTATTGTAACCAGCTGATTGAAAATGAATAAATTCATCATTAAACCACTTGAATTTGTATCCAATATAGAAATTTAAGAATATGGCTTGTGGTATTTGTTACCTGCAAGGTGTAGTGGTGTGGAATTCCTGCCCTGTGTGTCTCTGCAGTTGATATTCTCAGGGCTGCAGAGTTTCTGCACACGGGCCAAACAGCCTTTCTTGGCGGCGTCCAGCAAGGCGGCGTCTCCACGCAGAAGGTCCTGGATGTCTGTATCTCCATCCTTCACCATGTCCAGAGCTGTGTTGCCATCACGGTTCTTCTTAGATGGGTCTGCGCCATGCTAAAGAAAGAGAAGAGATGTTACAGCAAAAGGATTGTTACACTTTTAATAATCATCATCATTAATATTACATTAAGTGAGGAAAAACTGGACTTAATGTAAAACGCAGATAAAACAGTCACAGTTTGTGTAGTTATTTTTAGGTCACTGTTTGTTTGGCTATAATATTTGAATTTATATATTCCAGAAAGTCACATTTTTCACTTTTGAAATTTTGCCCAAGGCATTTAAAATTTAAAAAATTCTAAAAAAAAAAACAAAACAAAACAAAATCTATTTAAATTTGAATCTCAGACTTTGTCAATTTTTTATTTATTTTGGCATAAATAGTATGAATAATGATAATTATAAAGTAATATTTATATTTCATTAATATAATACTTACAAATATTTAAAAATTAAAAAATTTGAATTTTACAATATTCAGAGTTATATTGTCCAAAAAGTCTCACTTTCTTTTTTTTTTTTTTACTTTTTTTTTTAAATGTTGGCACTTATTTTGAGTAATATTTAGGTTACAGTTTGTTGTAATAAAAATAAATATTATGATTTACCAGATATTTAAAATATTATAATATGTGACTGTAGACCACAAAACCAGTCTTAAGTAGTACAGGTATATTTGTAGCAATAGCCAAAAATACATTGCATGGGTCAAAAATGATTGATTTTTCTTTTATACCAAAAATCATTATGATTTTAAGTAATGATCATGCTCCATTAAGCTATTTTTTAAGATATATTTCCTACCGTAAATATATCAAATCTTAATTTTGATTAGTAATATGCATTGCAAAGAACATTTCATTTAGACAACTTCACATTTTTTCAGTATTTCAGCACCCTCAGTTTCCAGATTTTCAAATAGTTGTATCTCAGCCAAATTACAAACCATACATCAATGGAAAGCTTATTTATTCAGCTTTCAGATGATGCATAAATCTCAATTTTCAAAACATTCACCCTTATGACTGTTTTGTGGTCCAGGGTCACATATGTTTAGAATTTTTTGTAATTCAAAAGGTTTAACTTTTTTTTTTTTGGATTTTGGCCCAAAGTATGTAGAAGTATCAGTTTCTGGGGCAATAATAGTAAATTAGAAATGCAGAATTATAACTGATGATAAAACTAAATATCATTAATATGATACAAAATTCCCACACAACCATGATATTCATGATTATGCCAGCATGTGCATAATTTCTCCATCTGAAGTATCAAACCTTGAGCAATAGTTTGCAGATCTCATATTTGCCCTTGGCTGCAGCCTCATGTAGTGGTGTGAACTTCCAAAGGTCCGCCACGTTCACAGATGCCCCATGTCTCACCAGCAACTCTGCCACCTCGTAGTGACCGTATGAACACGCATTGTGCAAAGGAACCAGACCACTGTTAAACAGAAAGAAAGAAAACATGTTAAAGTCAGATCATTCCAACACAGGGCAATGAGAGTCACCCTATTTGAGATGATGATCATACCCTTTATCTTTAGCATGCACGTCGGCCCCATGATGCAACAGGTATTCCACCACAGCCACACGATTGTAGCCTGCAGCAAAATGCAGCGGGGTGGAGTGACGGCCCTCCAGATCACGACAGTTCACGTTTTGAGGGGAGCACAGTTGCTACGGAACACACATTGGCATCAAATGAATAAACATTTATTGATTTCTTAATAGATTTAGGCCTGGTTTCATAGACAGGGCTTAGCCTAAAGCAGGATTAGGTCATAGTTCAATTAAAACATTTAAGTACTTTTTATAAACATGCCTTGGAAAAAAATCATTACTGGTGTGCATCTTGAGACAAAACAAAGGCACTGATATATTTTAAGATCAATCCGTGCAAGTTTCCTTCAGTTGAAACAGCTCAGATTTACGTTTAGTCTAGGACTAGGCTTAAGCCATGTCTGGGAAACCAGGGGTAAAACAGGGGTTCCTTTTAAAGTATCTTATTATCAGTAAATGTCATATTTTATGTCACATTGCAAAAGTGAAATAGATTTTGATCATGCTGACTTTAAACTTAAGGCGAGACACTGCAGGTGAATAGGGTAAACAAAACTAATAGTTATCACCTTACTTACCCAGTTGATTGATTACATTGATAATTGCAAACATTTTTGTATTACAAGTTTTCTAAAATGTTAGGCTTAAATATGCAAATTAGGCATAATTTAATAAAATATGCACTCATTGACATACATTTCTAGTACAAAAGTCAGTTTTAAATGTAAATTTTTTTGACATATTAGAGTCAAATGTTTTTACAGAGGGAATTTTGGCTTTCTCGTTTTGTCCAGCCATAATTCAGAAAAAAAAACTTAGAGCATACAGGAAATACTATATTTTATACAAATTTTTGGTCAATAAAATGTATAAAATCAAGCAAATTATATATGAACAAATTCCACAGTAAAAACCTTTAAGATATAGACAGAAATAAAAAAGTAAAGTTTGGTGTGTGTGAGTGTTACTGAAGTGCAGATTTATGGCTCAGTGTAGGAGGAAAAAACTCATTTTGAGAAAACAGCCTTTAAAAATATGTATTGTAACTGAGATCTATTGACACAAATAGATAAAGTGCTATAAAAGAAACACTTAACAGTGTTTTTTGGATGTTTTCTTTCCACTAGTCTGAAAAAACACTTTATGAAAAACCAAAAAGCCCAAAATCTCAAACTTGATAAGTGCATGAAAAAAACAGCACTTTTGCCTGCAGTGTCTCCCCTTAAACTCTGAAACTGTTATTTACCTTCACTGTGTCAAGGTCTCCGGCTTTAGCAGCCTCGAGGAAGCGGTAATCCACATCCGAATTACGAGGAGGAATGTTCTCTGGAGAAATTAATGCAGGAAAATCATAAGAGACACATTGTGTTGTTAGGACAGACAGATAATTAATTAATCTTACTGTAATAAGACTCAGAGTAATAGAATTAATACCGTACCATTGAGTATTTGTTGAACGGCTTCATTGCCCATCTGTGATGCGGTGAAGCCCTGAAGTGAAACGATTGACGGATCAGCACCATAACTCAGCAAAAGTCTGCAAGTCTGGATGTGACCAGCAAGGGCTGCCCTGTGCAGGGCTGTCTGTCCCAGTGTGTCTGCAGCATTGACCTACACACACATGCAAAGGTTTATTATAAAAGAAAACTTTGAGGCCAGTAAGAAGTAGTATCACAGTTTCCATAAGAATATTAAGCAGCACAACTGTTTTCAACATTGATAATATTAAGAATGTTTCTTGAGCTGCAAATCAGCATATTTCAGTAGTCAACATTTGAAAGTTGTCCTAAGACAAGAACTGGTATTGGTTTGGTTTTAGGACAACTTTGACTTAATGTTTTTAAAATGTTTCTGAAGGATCATGTGACACTGAAGACTGGAGTAATGATGCTAAAAATTCAGCTTTGCATCACAGGAGTAAATTACATTTTACAATATATTATATTAGAAAATTTGAATTTGCAATAATATTTCACAATTTTGCTGTTTTTTTTTTACTGTATTTTTGATCAAATAATTGCATCACTGTTTTATCAATGGCATAATATTCCATGCAGGATCTAACAGATCATTTTACATGCTTAAAATACAGTCAAAGATGAAGGCAACTGCTTAAGTAGATGACACACAGCAAATTAGCTCTCTAGCTCCTAAAACAGAGCTCATAATGAAACGTTTCCATGGAGTGTGAGGATGCTGGTACCTTTGCTCCATGTTTCTGAAGGACTTCAAGCACGTCATTATGACCTCGTTCAGATGCTACATGGAACGGAGTCATAAAACTAGGAGAAGGAGGAAAATGTGATAATGTGAGAAAGGGTTACTTGCAATTTATTTGTAATTACTTTTGACATTTACTCCCAATTCTTGAGTTCTTCATATCTAAAGTTGAACACTCACTCCTTGTTCTTCTCGTGAATGTTGGCACCTTTTCGGAGCAGCAGCTCTGTGACCTGTTTGCGTTTGGGATGAGGAGAGGCTACGGCGCAGTGCTGCGAAATTAATAAAAACATTTTAATAAACATGTCATTAAAACCTTCAGGATTCAGAGGAAACCATGTAATGTGCTCACCAGAGCAGAGTCGTGCGAGTGAGGGTGTTTGAAGCTGATGATCTCTTGAGCTGTTTTCTTGACCTTTGCCATGTCCGCTTCGCGGGCAGCTTGCAAAAGCGTATGTCCTTTGAACTCATCTGGATGAAGAAAATTGCAAAAAGGTCACATGATTACTAATACGCAGCCCTGCACCTTAAAAAAAAAGATCTGATTTTTTTTTTTTTTTTTTTTTACTTGGCGTCATAACATTACATATTTTTTCTCTTCTTTTTTTGACAAAATAAAAAAAATATATTTTAGATTTTTTATTACATATGAGCTTTAATGTACTTACCAAAATTTTATGCACTAACAAAAACAGTCAAATATTAAGGGGATGTTAAAAAAAAAACAATGCTAACAATCATTACAACAGCTCTATTAATACATTCATAACATTCTTCTTTACTCAGCAAGGCTGCATTTATTTGTACATTAAAAAACACATGCCTGATTCAAGAAGGGGGTCTTAAAATGGTCAAATAATCTTATTTTACTAACATATTCATTTCGAGTTAAATTGTGCTTTGTTGGTAGGCTATAATGTCTAGTAAAATGTTAAAAATGTTCAGTGTTAAACATTTTTAAACTGCTGTTTTGTAATTGATTTTTTTTTTGAAAAGCAAAACAAAACTGTAAATTGGCTATTTAATTTATGCAATGGTGATAAAAAAAAAAGTTGGCAAAACACATGGGGGAAAACACAAAAAAACATGTTTGGTTATCGGCCTTCGGCCCAGTGTGTAATTTTGTTCGGCTTCGGACAAGAATTTTCATTTCGGTGCATCCCTAGTTTTAAATAAAGTATTCAAAATGTATCATTTAACATACAGTCTGCCAAGATGTTATACAAAATAAATTTTGGTTTTGCAAACTTGACAAAACTGCTTTTCTGTTGCTGTTTGCATGTAGTAAAACATCCACAGATGTGGTATAAAACATCTGGGTCATATTTGCTTGTTCTAATGTCTGTTCTGAAACCAGGATTCGGCATAAAACAATATCATACACATAAATATGAGCTGAGAATTGAACAAATAGTTGTAACCTGGCCCAGAGGGAAACAGGAATGATGATTCTGGTGATTAAGGGATAATACAAGGTGACTTCACCTTACAAATGGTTGTTGAAAGCCAAAATGCTATGAAATTACATAATATTTTGCCATGATGTGTGACTTGCTAGAGCGAAACAGGTATTATTTTTGGAATCAGCACCCCAAAATTAGTAAGAAGCAAGTATTGGTCATCATTCATCAAATACAATGCAGGGCGGTGATACTGAACGAAAGCAGCATGAATGTCACTTACAGGTGAGTCTCTCTTTAAGTTCAGGTGTGGGTGCCACATCCACCGCGCTCTTGCCGTGGCAGTTTAGCAGTGTGGGATCAGCGCCGTGACTCAGCAGCAGTGAACACACCTCTACTCGATTCTTACTGGCCGCCTCGTGCAGCGGCGTGAACTGCCACAGGTCCATGGCATTAACGCATGCTCCGTGCTGTGAGCGACACACAGAAAATCAATTGTGTATTTTTTTGTAACTAATAATCAAAACTATAAAGCGTCTTTGGTTATTTCTCTGATTTATTTTGATCAGTAATTATTGGCTGGATTGGTTTCTTTACCTTCAGCAGGAGCTCTGTGACCTCGTAGTGACCATAAGAGCAGGCATTATGCAGAGGGACAAGACCACTGGTAGACAGAGAGAGAGAGTGATAGAGGAAAACAACATTTTAGAATTATTCAAAAGATCATGAAAGCTTTTGAAGTCAACATTTAGTAAAAAAAAAAGCTGTTTACTTTCTTAAAGCAACACTAAGTAACTTTTCCCTCAATGCTCCCTCTACAGGTTAGAAGCGGAATTGTCCATTACCGCTGTCGTAAATAATTTAGCCTACCGTCGTGTCACATGCACGTTATTTGTTTGAAAGGCTATCCAGGACCGGCTTTGGAAATAACGCTGTCCAGTGACGAGGTAGAGTATGTTGTATGACTTTATAAAAGTATGAAAACCTTTTGTGAAGCCTGCCGTGAAGCAAGTCGCATTTGTAGTATCATTTGAACTACAAAACCGCGACCCGATGACCCAAACTTACATAGTGCTGTTATGGCTGATAGAGAGTCGCAAAGTGAATATGAAAGTGCCCTTTCACCCTGTTATGAGTCGATGAACCACTGACCTGAGTTCGGAAACATTATTTTAAGGTAAAAAAAGTTACTTAGTTGGGCTTTAATACATATTTGTGAAGCGATCTAGGAAAACTCAACTGATGGTGAAATTTGACCTTTTTTTAGGTTTTGATACCATATGAAAGCACTCAAGGCCTTTCCAAAACTGTTTTTATTTTGTCCATAGCTTGAACGTAATAAAAGATATGGCTATCATAACTTGGCTGATGGCTATGTTTTTTCAGGAATGGAATTTTAAGAAAAACGGGTTTAAAGTGAGACGGGTTTAACAAGAGCTGTCAAGTCAGGAGCACTACACTGCACCATTATACAAACAGCCTAGTCTCTGAACTTTTGATCACACCCTTGCATGTTTAGATAGCATGAATAGTGTACCTTGTAGTTTACATTTAGAAAAGTGAGCGCAACTGTTCGCGCACCTTTTCATATAACAGACTGTCATCGGACTACTCTTTAGTAACTTCATCATCCGATCCTTCATTTCTGGATGTGGAATCGTCCATTATAACATCCTTTAGTGCACTGACATCAAGATTGAGACTGAGACAAGTAAGATCATTTAAATGAGCAGCTACAGTAGCCTACTTCAGACTGCGTTGTTGCGCTCCACCATCTTACGATATTAATAAATAAAAAATTAATTAATAAAACTTTGCGTGCCGTAGTTTACACAGGACTGGTGGGGAATATGCACTGATACACCGTTATTAAATAGGTTATGTGGTTTATTTTGATAGAAAGCACCTCTGCAGCGCGTTCTTAAAATAAAAGACATCTTTTCTGCTTACTGCAATAAATTGCTATTTTTCTGCACTAAGCAAGTGAATCTTGCCAATATATTTTCAGAGATGATAGACAAGATGTTATAGAATAATAATTTAATGAAAACCTAATTTTGACAAAACTTTTTTTTTTTTTAAATTTAATCTTTTTTTTTTATTTCCTGAAAATGTCCCAGCATTTATTGTCTTATTGATCAGTGGACATCATTCAACATAAATAAATTACATATGTAATAAAATATTATGTATAAGCACAAACAAACATTACATTATACACTACCGTTCAAAAGTTCAGGGTTGGAAAGAATTTTTAAAAATGTCTGAAAAAGGCTGTATTTATTTGATCAAATTCAGTAAAAAAAAAAAAAAAGAAGAAAAAAAAAAAAAAAAAGTAATATTTTGAAATATTTTTAGAATTCAAAATAAATGTTTCCTATTTGAATATATTTTAAAATGTAATTTATTCCTGTGATGCAAAGCTGAATTTTCAGCATCATTACTCCAGTCTTCAGTGTCACACGATCCTTCAGATATCAGTCAAATATGCTGATTTGCATCTATTATTATTATTAATGAATCTATGATTTTTCAGGATTCTCTGATGAATAGAAAGCTCAGAAGAACAGCATTTATTTGAAATAGACATCTTATCACTGACATTTATAAAAAATAAAAGTATTAATATTATACATAAATATCAAAAATATCAGACTGACTATAAAAAGTTGAATGGTAGTTTGTACATTTATATATTTTACAAATATTTCGTATTTCACATGGACTTCCATACTGGACACTACATGTTAAAGGGAGAGATAAGTCAAAGACATTGCTCACCCTTTGTCTTTGGCATGGACGTCAGCACCGTACTGCAGCAGCAGCTGCACTATACGCACTCGATTATACCCAGCGGCCAGGTGAAGAGGAGTGGACTGCAAAAGAACCAGAGGAATATTAATAACCACTCTTAATATAATCAAGGTAAATAAGTGATCATAAACAATACAAGTGCAAACAACCCAACCTCAAATATAATTACATAAACCTGCTTGTAACCCATCCCATCATTAGTTTAATCACTACAATGGCTAATTTCTTATGCAGTGAGCTGTTCTGTGCAATTTAAGTTATGAAATTATGTTTTTGTGATACACATGAAGAGGCGGTACCTGTTCTAGCATCCACATTGAATTGTAAATACATGGATGCAATTTGTAACACTTAAAGAACATGTAAAGGCCTACTCACACCAAAAACAAAACCAGAAAAGGAACAAATCACAGATTAAAGGTGTATTTGACTTTTTCCATATGTACAGTTAATATATAGGATGCTTTTGTTGTATTTAATTTATTATACAGTTGCATAAGATTTTCAGCCTACCTATTTTGGAGGTGTTGTATATAGTCACTATTCTGCTCTTCACAGAAAAAAAACATTCAGTGTCTAGTTTCTTGAATTATTCCATCTTTTTAGACTTCGAAACCACCCCGTTTCTAACTTTTGTTGGTCATATGATTTTAAAAGGTGAAAAAGTAAATGTCTCTACCCATAATCCTTAAGACAGAACCACCAATCAGAGAAAATCAACAGTACCAAGAAAAAAGAAATGGATGCAAAAGAGCTCAGTGCCAACCACGAACTCCCATGAAGCATTGCAAGTGACACAGGAGTCAAGTTTCCAACATTATTTGCATTAAAATGAAAGATACATTGGTTTTACTTTTATTTTCGACAAACTCTAAGCCAATAGTTTAATACTGTACCATTGTTTATTAAAACTACATCATTTGCATTGCTTCAAGTACACAGACCAGCAAGTTTGTAATGCTCCTGTCAGAGTGGTTGGTTTGGTTCATGGCTTAATACTCTTTATTTAAAGCTTAACTGAAATTAATTTGAAGAAAATGGGGAAAAAAATAGTATCTCTAAACAGTAAAAACATGAGCAGTCACTGTTGTGAATTATTGCCTCTTGGTGCAAGTAGGCCTTTATATCTGGGATCTCTTTGAACAACTGAGGATTAAGCTGAGCCTCAATCACTTATGAAGAGATAACTGTAAGTGACTCAAATTACTTGTAACTTAAAATAGTCTAAGCATTAAAAAAAGTTATAAACTCGTTCCCATTTCAAGCAGTGAATAATGAAGAAAGAATGGTGACATGCCTATATGACAGGCTCAGACTGAACACAACCACAGCAAAACAGTCAGCATGACAACCAATCTCAAGGCAGCCATTTAGTAATGAAGATCTGCCCCAGAAGTATGATGCATTCTCTGAGAGAATGATATTATTCGGTGCAGGATGGAGAGGCAACATTCATATTCATATCACTATTATGATTATAGTACAGCACAAGCAATGGGCAACAGTGTCTAGCATACACACAATGGATCTAAAACAGGACAGGATGTCAATCAGAAATCAGGAGTTAAACACCACGTTCGTGGAGAGCATGCGTGCTGATCACAACAAATCAAACAAACGGATTCAAGAACGTGAGGCGATGCATGGATGCAGAGGTGGGGTTTAGGGGTGGAAACATGATGGAGCTTTTGCAAAGGCAAATAATTTAGAGGAGTTTTGCAAAAAAGAAAAGCCTCGTTTTCAGAACCTGCAGGAATCAACGAAACGTTAGCATAGAGCTATTGGTTGATTGATGGATTGTGACCAGCAGAAAATAAGAAAGGTTTCTGAGCTTTTTAAGTGTGAACCAGCATACGGATGGATTTTTAGGGACAAAAATTAAAAACAATTTGTAAGGAAAAAAAAAAAGAATAAAAATCACAGAAGACCAAATAAAACTAATTTCTGTTTCACAAAATAAACTTACCAGCATTTTTTGTGATGTTGACTGAATGTCGCCAGAACAAAAACAAAACAAAACAAAAAATTAGCTATAAACTAACATATTATCCATCAAAGCCGACTGTGGTGCTTAAAACCTATTCATTTACCAACTACAGCATCTTTAGCTACTTTAAACGATTATATATATATACATTTTGTAATAAATAAATAAATGCTACAGCCGATTTGACCTTTTAAATGGCAAATATAGTAAACACTATAACAAACACTACCATTCAAAACTTTGGGGTCTGTAAGATTTTTAAAGTTGTTGAAAGACATCTTTTACACTTACCAAGGCTGAATGATTTGATCAAAAATACAGTAAAATCAGAAATATTACAATTCAAAGAAAATAGTTTGTATTTTAATATATTTTAAAATGTAATTCATTCCTGTGATGCAATGCTGAATTTTTAGCACCAGTGTCACATGAACATTTAAAGATCATTCTAATATATTCTAATGCTGCTTAATATTTTTGTGCATGCATTGTGTTTTTATGATACTTTTAAAATAGAAATGTTTTAAAAGATTATACATTTCATGCATTTATTTACTTAATCAATTTAATCCCTGTTGAACAAAAGCATTAATTTCTTTCAAATCCCCAAACTTTTGAGCGGTATATGTATATACACACAATTTAATGATAGAAAATGACACACAGAAATCTTACATTTTGCACAACACTTCCTCAATATCCTCTTCAAAACATATTACATAAATAACGTTTATCATATTGGTGCATCCCTTAAGCCTAAAAAAGTTTCTATGCTCATGTACTGTCCTCAGAAACAATACCACGCAGCATAATACACTATTTTTGTAGCATTAACCTTTCCACACAAATAAACTCCGGCTAAAAAACTAAATGTCAGGGAATCAGAGTCTACAGCATGATATCCCTGCCAATTTACACAACTATTTAAGAGCACATTCAAGCATGAATTACGCTTGGTGATCAACTATTTACATTTATGGATTTAGCAGGCGCTTTTTTGCCAAAGAACAAAGCAATGTGTTAAACTATAGTGCCCTGTATTTAATGTTAACCTGCTACTCTCAAAATACCAGTCAAAATTATCAAAATATAGGCATCAAGATCAGTAGATGAGTAACACTAAGCTTCAAAAACATAACAGTTCTGTATCTTAATATACTACACCATGAGTTACAGTACTGTATGCAACTCCACATCCAACAGGAGACTAACAGAGCAACAAACCCACAGTGACTCTTTCCTAAAAAGCCCTTCTTATATAAAGACGCAGAGGGCTGGTAGAAGGGAGTGACCTAAAATGATCAGGGATGACAGAGGATTTGAGGGGAAAATTGAGGTCCTGTTATTATGTTGTGATTAGAGGAAGAAATGGATCATAAAAGCTTTGGCCTAAATCTTCATGAAGGTCACAGGTGCATTCAATAGGCACAAATCAACTGAAAATCCCAGCCCAGACTGAACCATTTAACCTCGAAACAAATATTGTAAAATCACAACAACCATATGTCCAGACTTAAACTCATCATGGGAAAAAGTAGGGCAGTGCTGTTTACTCTAAACATAATGATACGGAAATAAAAAACTCAAACAAGGGGGTTTGGGATTGTCTTGACCTACATGTCATTTATACAACCAATGCAATATAAGAAATCACATCCTGTGTTTGAGTTTAGAAACAAGATATACTAAAATAATCATACTTGACATTTCTTATGAGATGCATCAAATGTTAAAGGCAATATTATGGAACAATTTCAAGAGTAAAGAGTAAATGAAACAATTCTGATCCGTGTTACCTTGCGTCCATCGCTGGCGTGACAGTTGACGTTAAGAGGGGTCAAAAGTGCCATCAGCTTTTCCTCATTTCCGCTCCTAAGAAAGTTTTCCAAACAGAGCAAGACAAACACTTAACTTAGAGAAAAGACATTTCTAGATCAGCAACAGTCGAACAAGATTCAAATGCACAAAAATGCACAAGATTCAAAATTCAAATAAAGAAGTGGCAATATCTTTTCAAATAAAACGGTTCAAAGTAAATTTAATGCAAGCTGCAAAAACAGCTTTTTTTGGGACGGTTCTGTGAGCAGCCATTAAGGGATGGTGCAGCAGCAACTATATTGAACTATATTGTTGCTCGTTTCACATGAATTTTATTATAAAAAAAAAATGTGACCCTGGAACACAAAACCATCATAATTTTTGGAAAATAACACATCTGAATAAATTAGCTTTCCACTGATGTATGGTTTGTTAGGATAGGACAATATCTGGCTGAGATACAACTATTTGAAAATCTGGAACCAGAGGGTGCAAAAATAAATCAAAATATTGCGAAAAATCGCCTTTAAGGTTGTCAAAATTAAGTTCTTAGCAATGCAAACTACTAATAAAAAAAATTAAGTTTCAATGCATTTACGGTCTGAAATATACCATATATCTTTATGGAACATTTTTACTTAACTTGATTTTTGGCATAAAATAAAAATGTATAATGTTGATCAATATAATGTATTTTTAGCTATTGCTACAAAGATACACATGCAACTTATGATAGGTTTTGTGGTCCAGGGTCACAAATATGTAGTTTGTTGCAGTTGCAGATATTTATAAGGCCAAAAAGCAAGAATAAATTCAGATTTTTATAAAAATACAGCAGATAGCTTTCATAAAATGCATATAAATATCAGTCGACACTCTGGATCTCCATATAATATATCTATGTAAGATTTTTAAATGCTTTTATGCTCCAAGCTCTGTAGTTTTAATTGTGGGGCAAAACATCACAATGCAATAAAATGAATATTGAGAGACGAACAAATAAACATTCCTCAGATGATTAGAATTTATACTCATATTTTAAATACATTTTTTCCAAAAAATGTATGTATGGATAATCAAGCAAACCGAAGTTGCTTAAGTCAAGTAATTGTTCATCTTAAAATATGTGACCCTGGACGACAAAACCAGTCATAAGGGTCCCTTTTTTAATTGAATGTATGGTTTATTAGGATATAACAATATTTAGCAGAGATATACAATTTAAAAATCTGGATAAATATTGAGAAAATCGCCTTTACAGTTGTCCAAATTAAGTTGTTAGCAAGGCATATTACTAATCAAAAATTAAGTTTTGATATGTTTCCAGTATAAGTATTACTCAATATCTTCATGGAACATGATCTTTACTTAACACCCTAATGATTTTTGGCATAAAAGAAAAATCTATCATTTTCAAATGTACAATACAATGTATTTTTGGCTATTGCTACAAATATTCCCGTGCCACCTAAGACTGGTTTCAGGTGGTCCAGGGTCACAATAGTATAAAAGTTATTCCTACATTTACTTAATTAAAATATTAAAATACCTCCCCAGTCCAATAAACATTTCTTAAACATCAAGTGGCAAAAATGTCTCATTTTGATATTATTTGATATTATTTGGTATTAAATGATGCCAAAAGCTCACCTCGCTGCCTCCAACAGTTCATCCTTCTTGTATTCACCTGATAAATAAAAACAGACAGGAGGTGTCAGACAGTCTTGACTGACAAGATTGTGATGCATGCCTGGATGTTTTTAGTATTACAATGCCTACGTTCAGACTGGAATGCTAACATACCGCTTATCATGCAGTACATACCTTATTTAATTAGTATGTGAAATGGTATGCAGGATTTTATTCAGACATTTCAATCAGAAGGGTGTTACATTAACCTAACCACGCTTAATTTGGTGAGTGACATCAGGTTGGCATTTTAATTGAACTATGTGTGTAAATGTTACACGTGCGGCTGTCTGATCAATTAATGCACAGTGAAAACGTGAATTTAAATGGCCATAGGCTCATTTTTCACACTGGAGTGCAGTGCATTGTGGTAAACAGCACTTACACAGTATGCTTTTGTGTTATTAGCATTATGCGCATTACAAAAATCTAGGAAAATGTATTTGTAGCTAGTAGAATGTAGTATACATAATGCACACTATGAAAACATACTAAATGCACATACATACTCATCAGATTGTGTGTTGTCAAAAATGTAAAGCAGATGTGCGTCTGTGTATATCTCACCAGTGAGGACTGTCTTTGCAGAAGGGTCTGCCAGGTCCAAAGCTGATTTGCCATCAGTGTTTCTGATGTTCGGATCAGCACCGTGCTGGAGCAACACTGTAAGAAACAGAAGCAAGCAATACAGTCACCAATACTGAAACTGATCAATGCAAAAAGCAGAATGTTTTATGTTGTGCTCGATAAGTACAATTATCGACACCGTTGATCCAAGATGACAAGGGGGTGAATTAATATCTTTCTTTCTTCAGCCGTAAAGAAATTATGTTTCAGGATTTTTGTCCATATAGTGGACTTCTATGGTGTCTGTAAGTTTGAACATCCAAAATCCAGTTTAAATGCAGCTTCAAAGGGCTCTAAGGACTCCCAGATGAGAAAGAAGGGTCTTATCTAGCGAAACGAATGGTTATTTTGCAAAAATACTTAATTTATATAATTTGTAGCCTCAAATGCTATACTTCAACATACTCTAACTGTCTTGAACCAAAATACACAGAGTTCACGCAGAGCTAGATAAGATGAGCATTTGAGGGTAAAATAAATAAGAGTAGAAAAAAAAAAAAGTAGAGAATAACCGATCGTTTCACTAGAAAAGACTCATCTTCCTCCGCTGGGATCATTTAGAGTCCTTTGAAGCTGCATTTAAACTGCATTTTGGAAGTTTAAACTTGAGGGCATCATAGAAGTCCACTATATGGAGAACATTCCTGAAATGTTTTCCTCAAAAGACAATTTCTTTACGACTGAAGAAAGAAAGACATGAACATCTTGAGTGACAAGGGGTTGAATAAATACATTTTTGTTCTGGAAGTGAACTTCTCCTTTATTTATTCACCTTTATGTCTTCGTTCATCTTCAGAACACAAATTACAATATCTTTTGACCCTGCATAGACAGCCACGCAACCAACCCGTTCAAGGCCCAGAGAGGTAGTAAGGGCATCATTAAATTACTCCGATGTGACATCAGTGGTTCAACCCTAATTTTATAAAGCTACAAGAATATTTTTTGTGTGTAAAGAAAACGAACAATTTCTCTCTTCTCTTCTCTTCTGTTTAAAATAGTACTACAACAGAAGAGAAGAAAATATTGAATAAAGGCACTATTTTTGTTTTCTCTCCATTTTAATGGATGCCTGTACTATCTTTTTGGGCCTTGAACGTGGTAGCTGTGTTGATGTCTATGCAGGCTCAGAAAACTCCCAGATTTCCTTACAAAATCTCTCAATTTGTGTTCTGAAGATGAATGTAGGTCTTAGGTGTTTGGAACCACACAAGGATGAGTAATTAATGACAGAATTTTTATTTTTGGGTAAACTAACCCTTCAATATTCTATAACCCTATAATATGTGACCCTGGACCAGTCTTAAGGAGCACAGGTATATTTGTAGCAATAGCTGAAAATACATTGTATGGGGCAAAATAATAGATTTTTCTTTTATGCCAAAAATCATTAGGATATTAAGTAAAGATGATGTTCCATGAATATATTTAGTAAATTTCCTACCACAAATATATCAAAATGTAATTTTTGATTGGTCATATGCATTGCTTAGAAGTTAGAACTTCCTCAGATTTCACCCTTGAATGTTTCCAGTGACAGTATAATGTCCGTGCCAGAAAGAAAATGATGGTATAGACTAATACTGATATTTTCACCAATATATTGTGCACCACTACCAGTCACTCGCCAAATAACTCTAAAGAAATAGTTTCACACAAAACAACCACAATTTTCATGACAATTTTCAAACATTTTAAACCTTTAAATAAAATGCTATTTATATACTCGTTTAACCACAAATGCTAGTCTAGCTCTGCGATGTGCTAGCGTACTGTGTACTCCGGTATAATACAGTTAGGGTAGGTCAAAAACTCCCATCTCATTTTCTCCTTCAACTTCAAAACCGCTGTTTTAACTTTTTTTGTAAAGGGCGTTTGACCTTATTTGCACATTCACTTTGTAAGCACTGGGTTGGTACTTCAGCAGAGATGTAGGATGATTTTGAAGTTGGAGGAGAAAATGAGATACAAGTTTCTCGACATACTCTAACTGTATTGAACCAGAGCACTCTGAACTAGAGTGAGACAAGACAAGCATTTGAGATTAAAAAATACATAAATTGTCATTTTAAACATGCTTTTTTAGAAAATAACCAATCGTTTCACTAGATAAGACTTTATTCCTCCATTAGAGCCCTTTGAAGCTGCATTTAAAGTGCATTTTGGAAGTTCAAACTCACAAGCACCATAGAAGTTTCAAATGTTTTCCTCAAGATACAATTTATTTACGACTGAAGAAGGAAAGACATGAACATCTTGGATAACAAGGGGGTGAGTAAATTATGTGTAACTTCTCCTTTAAGCTTATAAAGGGTTTATTTAATTGTTATTTGAGCTCCGGCTTAGTATTAATATTCTAATGAATAAATATTATTTAGAAATTCTAATAGAATCTGTTTCCAATACCAGACTAATCAGTACAGTGCCACAAAAAAAAAAAAAAAATAATTTTGACCAATAATGATATTTTCACCAATATATTGCACGTCACTCCCCACACTTTGCCAAATGACTCTGAAGAAATAGCTTTAAATAAAGTAACACACCGTACTCGGACAAACTCATTCATCATAAACTAATGGAAACACCAAACATCCTGTCAGTTTTCTCACTCACACACAGAGTGCTGTTTCAGCACAGGGGTATTCAGCAGCGCTCTATGACATCAGGGTGCAGGAGACAAATACTGCAGGACAACAACATAGCTATCACAACACAGCAATACTGCAACACCACTGCAAGTCCACACAATGTTGACTGTGACTCATTAGATGCCTCATTCATTGCCTTTCTGCTAGGGATGTGCAATATATATATATTGGTGACTAGATCTATTTTAAAGGAGTAGTTCACTTCCAGAACAAAAATTTACAGATAATTCACTAACCGCTTTGCCATCCAAGATGTTCATGTCTTTCTTTCTTCAGTCGTAAAGAAATTAAGTTTCTTGAGGAAAGGATTTCAGGAATTATCTCCATATAGTGGACTTCAATGGTGCCCCCAAGTTTGAACTTCCAAAATGCAGCTTCGAAGGGCTCTAAACGATCCCAGCCGAAAAAGAAGGGTCTTATCTAGTGAAATGAACGGTTATTTTCGCTATGCTCGTCGTGTCTCGTCACTGCATTGCGCATGCATAGTCTGTGTAATCCGGGTCAATACAGTTAGAGTTAAGTCGAAAAACTCCCATCTCGTTTTCTTCTTCAACTTCCAAATCGCCCAACATCGCTGTTTTACCCCCTTTTTTTATTTGTAAAGGCTGTTTAATCTTCTTTGCATGTTCACTTTGTAAACAGTGGGACTCCTGCAGCGATGTAGGGCAATTTTGAAGTTGGGAAAGAAAATGAGATGGGAGTTTTTCAACATACCCTAACTGTCTTGAACCAGAAAAAACAGTTCATGCAGACATAGGCAAGACAAGCAAATGAGGTTAGAAAGTACATAAATACTGAGTTAGTTTTAAACATGACTGTTTATTTTGCTAGAAAAGACCCTTCTTCCTTGGCTGGGATCGTGTATAGCCCTTTGAAGCTGCATTTAAACTGCATTTTGGAAGTTCAAACTAGGGGGCACCATTGAAGTCCATTATATGGAGAGAAATCCGGAAATGTTTTCCTCAAGAAACATAATTTCATATCAACTGAAGACAGAAAGACATGAACATCTTGAATGACAAGGGGGTGAGTAAATTTTCTGTAATTTTTTGTTCTGAAAGTGAACTACTCCTTTAACAATCCAAATTGGTCTGATTGGACTATAATTGGAAACAGAAAATGTTTAAAATGAATTCATACCAATGCACACGTCTATTTTGCCCTTGATGGCGGCCTCGTGCAGAGGGGTGTAGTTCCAGTTGTCTCGTGCGTTGGGGTCCGCGCCGCTACACAGCAGCAGACTGACCACCTCCGCGTGCCCAAATGAGCAGGCGTTATGGAGCGGGATCAGACCGCCATCGTCGCGAGAATGAACGTTTGCTCCGGTCTGCAGGAGATGCTCCACCACATCCTTTCTGCCAAAGCCTGTCAAACATCACAAGTGGTAAAAATGCTATTTTTTTAATGATTAAAAAAAAAAAAAAAAAATGACACATCAGATCTTATTTATGTGTTCATTAGTTAACTACAATAGTTAACATGAACTAAGAATAAACAATATTTCTACATATCTTAGTTGATGTTCAGTTCAGCATTTACTAATGCATTATTAAAATCACAAATTGTGCTTGGAAACATTAGTTAATGCACTGTGAACTAACATGAAGGAACAATGAACCACTGTATATTAATTAACTCAAATTGACAAAGATAATAAATAGTGTAATAAATGTATTTTTCATTTATGTTAGGTTATACATTAATGTTAACAAATGACGCCTTGTTGAAATATCTGATACATTTCCTTTAAAGGCATAGTTCACTCAAAAATGAGCCAACAACAATTTATCACGTTTCAAACATTTTCCTTCTTCGTTAAACACAAAAGGAGATATGTTAATAAGCATCATTCGGAGTGTTTTATTCATCAACGTTAATAGCTAGCGGTCATTACTTAGCTAATTTAAATGGTCCTGACAGTGACAGATACATTTTAAATGCAAATAATCCACATACAGTCTCTCAATCATAATGACATCATGAAACCTGCATGCTTATGCTTACTAATGCAGAAAATCTCTCATTATGTGGAGATTCCACACTGTGACTGGACATGGCTAATGTTTATATGGAATGACGGCCATTTAATTAACAAGAGACAAAATGATATATCTTAACTTTTTTTACTCCTGGTTAGCAAATTTCCAGGAATAACCATTTACAAATGGATTTGGACACAGACTTATAGAATTTTTCAAACTGCAATACAAACTTACGCTAAAAACAATTTATGAAATTGTTTGAATAGATATTACCGTTGACAGACAAAGTCTGAGGTAAATTTAGTACTATACAATTACGTGTCAACTTCGCATAAAAAAAAATAGTCTTTTACTCATATAAATTTGAAACAAATGACACATTATATAATATTATGCCATGACACATAATTACTTATAATACATAATTTATGAAAACAACACTCTCTCTCTCTCTCTCTCTCTCTATATATATATATATATATATAGTATGTTGTTTTCAATGGAAGTATATATATATATATATATATATAAAAGCTCATGCTTGAATAAATAAAGTCCAAAAATTAGGTGGAACCAAAATCCACAAAGGTGACGTTTCTTTGTTTTATATGGTAAAAAAAAACAAAGCAAGATGCTTACAAACACGCATTACATTTGGGAAATACAAAAATACACATATATACTTTCATTGAAAAAGCTCTTGCTTGTATAAATAAACTCCAAATATAGTGGAACCCAAATCCACAAAGGTGACGTTTTGTTGTTTTATAAGGTCAAAAACAAAGCAATACAAAAATACAGACCTGCAGCGAAATGCAGAGGGGTTGATTTTCGTCCGGCCATGTCTTTGGCGTTCACATTCACCGAGTCCACCAGCCTCTTTACCCGCGACACATCTCCATTCCGACAAGCCTCGAATAGCTCTCTGAACGCCCCGCCGGCCCCGCACACTCCGTCCCCGGGACTGGTCGCTCCTGAGCCGGGGCTTTGGCTGCCTGCGGTCGCGCTGGAGCTAATGCTACTGCAGCTGGAGCTGCCGAGTGCTGACGACGCTGCGGCGGCCACTGCTGTTGCTGGGGCGGGCCGGTCTGGGGAAGAGGCGGAGGAGGAGGAGGCCGCTGCGGACTCCATCGTGGCTCCACCGCATTCCGCTGCGCCAGTGGCCGAGGGGCTCAATAAAGTCGTCGATTCGGGTATAATCGCGGACGGCGATTCGGGTGGTGGGGATGCGATCACGGCGTTCCGCGGAGACGGCTGCAGGCTGCTTTGTTGGTGCTGTGAGGATCGACGGGACACCGCCATTTTCCCCCCGAAGCTCTGTCTGTCAACAATAACAGCTGGAGCCGCTGCGCTTCCGTTCTGTGCGAGGAGGCTTCCGGTTGGAGGCTATGCGCTACTGAAAATACTGCTTAAATATTTTCTTTTACTCTACATTTAAGTTGATTGAAATATCATTAAAGTATGATACACACCCACCGTCATATATGAAATCTATCTATCTATCTATCTATCTATCTATCTATCTATCTATCTATCTATCTATCTATCTATCTTATATTTAGTGTAATGGTAATGTTAGCCTACAAATTTTTGGTATTTTGAATTAAAATCAGCAGTTTTTTTGTGTTTTATCATTTGTATTTTTTTAATTATGTGTAGTTTTTTTATTAGCCTATTTCAGTGTTAGTAACTTAATAGCTAAACTAAATTAATCTAATATTGTTTTGGCAACAAGCTCAAAGAAAATACATTTGACTTGCTATTATAGTTTTTGATATTATGAATTACAGTGTAAGCAGTTTTGTCTATCTATAGGTCTGTCTATAAATTTAGTATCATTGAGAAACTGTTTGCCTTTTTTTATTTTTTGAAGTTACCAGTTTTGTTTGCCATTGGTGTTAGTTGTGTTTTTTAAAAATACTTTTTAAACAAATTTTTATTTCAGTTTTAGTTGTTAACTAAATAGTTAATCTAAATGAAATCTATCTATCTGCTTATTTTAGTGTCATTGAAATACTATTATATTGTTTTGATATTTTGAATTACAATGTTAGTTTAAACGTCAACATAGATTTTTTTTATTTATTTCAGTTTTATTTATTGACTTATTACACTCTATCTATCTATCTATCTATCTATCTATCTATCTATCTATCTATCTATCTATCTATCTATCTATCTATCTATCTATCTATCTATCTATCTATCTAAACCAGGTGTATGACTTAATGAAACTCAAAACAATGCTACACCCAAAAGTTTGGCCCAGGGTGAAATGATCTGTTCCTCCACCTCTTCATATGACACACCTCTTTGTGGACATTCAAACTATTCTGGTATATGGGGCCCTGTTGCTATAGAAACAACAACAAAAACCTCCACTGTTACCATAGGACAAGGACCAGCAGGTTGTTTGGGTGGACAAAAAATGACATCTAAGTCATTTTAACAATACATATATTAGCTTAGGACCAGCTTGTGCTGTGTTTATTGCTCTGGGTGAAAAAGAACTTAAAGATTGTGAGTGTTTTAGTGCACGTTTTGTTAATATGTAGCTGGAGAGATGCCTGGTTCCTCTCGTGCTCCAGAGATGGATGGGAATCAAGATTCCTATCTAAAAAGGTGAGTTAAGCTTATATACATATTTCTAAAACAATTAATAGAACCAGTTTTGTAATAATGGATGGTGTCTTTGTTATAAATGATATAATTTAAGTATCCATTCACAGGTATTACAGAACCCTTCCAGAGGAGAAAAGATTGATGCTTGAAAAGTCTCTGATGGTATGTTACATACATTGAAGCAATAGTTCAGACAAAGAAATTGTTATTATTTGAACTGAATGAAAGTAGAAAGAAACTGAGACTGTCAACTTGAGTTGTTTAGGCAACTTTTATTAAAGTTTTTTTTTATTTTTAAGAGCACATAGGAAGAATAAATGATGACATTTTTATTTTTCGATGAACTACACTACCAGTCAAACGTTTTTGAACAGTAAGATTTTTAAAAAGTCTCTTCTGCTCACCAAGTCTGCATTTATTTGATCCAAAGTACAGCAAAATCACTAAAATTGTGAAATATTTTTACTATTTAAAATAGCTCTTTTCTATTTTAATATATTTTAAAATGTAATTTATTCCTGTGATCAAAACTACATTTTCAGCATTCTTCAGAAATGATTCTAATATTCTGATTTTCAGTTCAAGAAACAATTTTTATTATCATCATCAATATATAAAACAGTTTTTCAGGATTCTTTAATGAATATAAATATCCAAAGATCAGCATTTAACTGAAATAAAAAGCCTTTTAACATTATACAATATACCACTCAAAAGTTTAGAGTCAGTATGATTTTTTTATTTCTTATTTTGTGAAATTAAAGAAATTAATACTTTTATTTAGCGAGGATGCTTTAAATTGATCAAAAATTATGATAAATGCATTTATAATGTTACAAAAGATTTCCATTTCAGGTAAATGCTGTTCTTCTGAACTTTCTATTCATCAAACCTGAAAAAATTCTACTGTTTTCAACATAATAAAAATAATAAAAAATGTTTTTTAACAGCATATTAGAATATTACAATGATTTCTGAAGGATCATGTGACTTGAGTAATGATTCTAAAAATTCAGCTTTGAAATCACAGGAATAAATTACATTTTAAAATATATTAAAATAGAAAACAGTTATTTTAAATAGTAAAAATAGTTCAAAATTTTACTGTTTTTGCTGTGCTTTGGATCAAATAAATACAGACTTAGTGAGCAGAAGAGACTTCTTTAAAAAAAAAAACATTCAAAATCTTACTGTTCAAAAACTTTTGACTGGAATAGCACTATGATCAAATTGAAAAAAATATATTGTAAATTATTTGAGAAATCATAATGACCATGTTTTCTTCATCCAGAATGCACATAATGACCAAGCACATGTCAGTGGTCTTGGGAAGGGACATGTTGGTGGTTCCAGAAAAGGTAAGACGTCCAAAACATATTGATATAGATATTCAAAGACATTCAAAATTAACTAATCAGATATGTGTAATGTTTATGTTTGTGTGTGTGTGTGTGTGTGCAGTTCCAAAAAAAGGTACTGAACACAAGACGGGGGCAGAAGATAATGAAGGCAAAGAATCCAAAAAATCCTCCACATGCATTGTGTTATAACACTGCTTATGCAATGCATACATAAACGTATTCAGGATTACCTCACTGATTAAAAACTTGCCAGTCATAATCATTTCAGTGAATTAAACAATGGAAAATGCTCATTTAAATGCCATATTTTGTATTAGCAGTATTATTTTTATTCCTTAACCTTTAGTTGCAATACGTTTTTTCCCTTTATTTATTAAAACACTATGTGACAATTGATTATTAAATTTGCATTACCTACTGGGACATTATTTACTGCATTAAACTAACACTGTGTCACTTTATAAGTTGAGGTTTGAAAATAAATATTATTTATGGAAAAAAAAGTCTGAATCTATATTTTTGCCAATTCAAAGCAATATTAAATGAGTGCTTTGTGTTCTCTAAATCTCATAGCAGATTCACTGTAGACCACAGTCTGTATACTGAAGTGCACACAGGCAAAAAAACATCTTTACGCATCTTTACGCACAGTGAGAGTGACAAATATTAGCAAATGGTTCAGTTTAGTGTGTTGTAAAACACAGCTAGACAGCAACACCTCTAAAACAGATGTGAAGATAATAAAAATGTGAAGTCAACACGCTGCAGCTTCAGTTTCTGAACAATTTCTGAACAAGTTTAGCCTGTTCTAAACAGCTACTCAGATATTAGATTTGAGATATTTTCAGATATATAAAGTTGTGTTTGGTTAGTCAATACTTGCTTGTAATTAGTTTTACTGTGTGCTCAAGTATGCATAGATGTGACAGACCTGATCACAAGTGAAAAACAAATGGTCAAGTAGTGAAAACACACTGCCACTGACATGTAACAGGGTTTGTACACCTTTTGAGCACAGCATTTCCACAAATGTTTTAGTAATTTGTGATTATTTAGGTATTTAAAACATTCTTGGAGAGATCTATCACAATCAACAACTTTTAGCTAATCAAATAATTTAGATCTGAGCATAAATAGAAAAAAATATATATTTACTATTTCATTCCTTATCATTGTTTATTTGCAGTATGTTTTTCTGAATATTTTCCTGTTTCATTTATTTTTGTCTCGCATATAAGTAACTAAGTTGTAACATAAGTTACTAGACACTAAAAAAAAAGTACACTGCTGTTCAAAAGTTTATGATAAGTAAGATTTTTGATGTTTTTAAAGAATTCTCTTTTGCTCATCAAGGCTGAATTGACCAAATGTATCAAAAATACAGAATAACAGTAATATTGTAAAATAGTATTACAATTTAAAATAATGGTTTTTCTATTTTAAGGGGAGACACTGCAGGCAAATTTGTCAAATTTGAGATTTTGGGCTTTTTGGTTTTTCATAAAGTGTATTCTTAGACTAGTAGAAAGAAAACATCCAAAAGTCACTGTTAAGTGTTTCTTTTATAGCACTTTATCTATTTGTGCCAATAGTTTTCAATTACAGGCAGTTTTCTCAAAATGAGCTTTTTTCTCCGACAATGTGCCATAAATCTCCACTTCAGTAGCACTTACACACACCAAACTTTACATTTTTATTCCTCTCTACACCCTGAAGTTTTTTACAGAGGGATTTGTTCATATATAATTTGCTTGATTATATATGTTTTATCCCTCAAAAATTAAGAAAATATAGCATTTTCTGAATTATGAAGTGACAAAAAGGAGATATCCAAAATTCCCTCTATAAAACGTTTGACTCTAACATGTCAAAAAAATTAAACAAGAATTTTGAAACTGACTTCATCCAGTGATTTTTGTACTAAAAATGTATGCCAATTAGTGAAATTTATATAATTT
This sequence comes from Garra rufa, assembly GCF_049309525.1. NCBI lineage: Eukaryota > Metazoa > Chordata > Actinopteri > Cypriniformes > Cyprinidae > Garra > Garra rufa. Next base: position 50,134,664 of record NC_133365.1, read on the forward strand.
CATTATATAATGCCTCATTTGCATATTTAAGCCTAACATTTTAGAAAAAATATTTGCAATTATCAGTGTAATTAATCAACTGGGTATGCAAGGCGATAACTGTTAGTCAATTTTTTTTACCCTATTCATCTGCAGTGTCTTGCCTTATAATACATTTTGAAAAATAATTTATTCCTGTGTATTCCAGTGTATTCAGTGTCACATGATCCTTCAGAAATCATTCTAGTATTCTGATTTATTAAATAAATTTTATTTATGTTGTGCTGCTTTTTATATATATATATATATATATATATATATATATTGGAACCTGTGATTCTTTTTTCAGGATTCTTTGATGAATTAAAAAAGAGAACCATTTATTCATAATAGAACTCTTTTCTAACAATATAAGTCTTTGCTATCACTTTTTATAAATTTTGGTGAATAAAAGTATTAATTTCCTTCAAAAAAAGAAAGAATTAAAATGTACTGTCCACGAACTTTGAAATGGTATTTATATTTTAAAGAAATTCTGTTCTTTTGAACTTTTTTATTTATTAAAGAATCCTGAAATTATCACAGGTTCCAACATGATATTAAGTAGCAAAACCGTTTTTAACAGTGATAATAAATCAGCATATTAGAATGATTTCTGAAAGATCATGTGACACTAAAGACTGGTATAATGATGCTAAAATTCAGCTTTGCATAAAAGGGATTAATTACATTTTAAAATATATTTACATAGAAAACAGTTATTTTACATTGAAGTAATATTTCATAATATTACCATTTTTTTTCTGGATTTTTGATCGAATAAATGCAGCCTTGATGACCATAAAAAAACTTCTTTAAAAACATAAAAAAATCCTACTGATCCCAAACTTTTGAATAGCACTGTAGATATAGACTGTTTCATTCCATACTATTGTTTATTTGCATATGTTTTTTTAAGCATATTTTCCTCTATTTAATAAGGTGCCCTGTGACAATCGAGGATGAAATTGAAATCTGCATTCCCTACTGTGACAATTTCTATTGCATTAACCAACACCAGCTAGCTTTAGAAATTAAAAAGCTAGAACAATATATAGGTTGACTATAGCAATTGCTTCTTAAAATTTCACTTTTTTTTCTGAAAATCATAATTCATCCCTGATATTTCCAAGTTTCAGAGGCTGGTGTAACCCTAAGTTTAAAAAAGAAGTACATTTTATCAGTAAGTAATCATAATCAGAGGTGGGTAGTAACCACTGATCTATAAAAGAGAACTGGATTGCTCATGACGTCATAAAAGTGAAGCCACCGCGCCGCCATATTAGTATTCCCTACTATTCGCATACATTCCATTGAATGAATAGGAGATCATACGATTTCATTGAGAAAACATCACATAACAAGTCAGCGTTTTTATATCTGAAGTCTCACTGTGCATTTTTACAACGCAAACGTCCTAAGCATGTAAACGGTTATTTGTTTATTGTCGGGAATTCCCTCTGCTTATTAAAAATGTACGTTCATAAAGCCTACATTACAGTCATGTACATCAGATAAGCATAAACATCGGGCGTTCAACATATGTTTACAAAAGAAAATGTGCTCATAAATCTGAATAATCACTGTTTATGTCATTTTGTTGTATTTATTCGTACAGTAGGCTAACTGCATGTTTCAACAATACTTTTGTTATTAATTCGTTTATTGTATGTTATATTATTATATATCCATTAATAACATTAATTTTGAAGCAGGTAATGATTTGTTCGTTAAATTAATAATTAATTCAACATATATACGCAGCATTTTACTCACATGGAAACAGTAATGTTAGTAAATCATTACAGAATTTGGTGATTTGAAGAGACTGGAATAGATGCTGCTCATTAAAAAAAAACGCACCATACCGCGCTGACTACTTAAAGACATTAAGCTTTATTTCAAAGATTTTAATTTATAGTACAAGAGCAATATTGTACAATCGAAACAATTTCAGGTAGGCTACTAATACCATATACACGGTTTTGTTTATAATTTCCTGCATAATTGGGTACATAAATATATTTTCGTTTTGGTTCAGTTAACTCACCTGTGTCTGCAAGTGCGCGGCTGACACACCCACCTAAACGATTTCAATATATATCGCTTATCCAGCCCGAAAAGACCATAAACATTCCAGATAACATCTTAAGTATAATTTATTTACATACACATATCCTCAAAACTAATGATGTGTGAATGAAACGCTTCAAATCGGGTGATTTTAGGTCAGTGGTTTACATGCGAATTCAATGGCGCACTCTGCCGGTAGGGAATAGTAAGATGGCGGATCGAACACTTCCGGTGGCTTCACTGCCTAACGGCATTTTAGAACGCAATGAGCAATCCAGTCATTATATAGATCAGTGGTAGTAACGAATTACATTTACTTCGTTACATTTACTTGAGTAAATTTTTGGGGTAACTAGTACTTTTAGAGTATATTTAAAGATAGGTACTTTTACTCTTACTCAAGTACATTTATAGTGAAAAAACTTTACTTTTACTTCGCTACATTTGATGGCGTTCCTCCGTTACTGTCCTCAGAAACGTGTCGTTGGAATTTTCATTTCATGTCTGATAAAACTGCGTTAATACTGCTTTGGATACAGCTGTTACTATGGAAACCGTAATATTTCAGCGCTCCTAAAGCGCCCCCTCGTGACAGAGAATCAATTTTTCATTTCCAATCCATTTTTTGAGCTGTTTATGGTCAAATGATTGCAATTATCGACCCATGTTTTTATGCAACAAACACAGAGTTGTAAATGTAAAAAGTTAAGGTGCCTTCTAAAAATCTAAACAAGTACAGTAATATTTATGTTTTAAATAAATATAATAAATTATATACTCAATTTATCCCTTTTAATGTTATAAAGGATGAAATGCCATAGTGTAACATATTTTGTTTTTGTGTGAAACTGTATCTGAATTTTAAATCATGCCATTTTATGGCTTAATATTCTACTTTACATTGTCCAATCCCACTACTGTTTATTTTACTTTTGCAGATCTTAAAAAGGGTTATGAATTGCTTTAAATTAATATTTAAAAATTCTGCAGATACACTAAATGAAATAAATATAATGAAATAAAATTACTTCCTTGATATTTTTCTATATTTGTGTATTAAAAACATTTTTGATTAGACTCCTATCTGATTTTCTATATTTAAAAAAAAGTCTTAAACACCTTACTTCAGCCTATGTTTTCAAGGAGAGGTGTGTGGAAGCTTTCCAAACAGTTTGAAATTAAATTCAGGGTTTTCACTTCATATAAATCAGATCAGAAGTAACTAGTAACTGGCTACTTGAGTACTTTTTCCATCGGATACTTTTTACTCTTACTCAAGTAACTATTAAGATTATTACTTTTACTCTTACTTGACCTCCACCTCTGGTCATAATACTAGACATATCTTACAAGAAACAAATGTTAAAAAGGCACAAAAGTTTATTTGCTCCAAGAAATAAATTAGCATGTCCTAAATTTAATCTTACCCCCAATCATGCATTTTGTCCTTTATATACATTTTAAATTCAAAAACTAATCAAAAACTCTCAAAAATGGAATCAATAAAACGCAAAAGCTTTTTTACCCAATTAAAATTCTGGCGAATAAAACTCTTCACAGAAATTGCATTGCAGCCCATGAAACTGGGATCTATAGCATTTGCAATGCATGTGTATTTATATTTATCCCCCATTTATAAATATCTTTAGCAGCAGTAGTACAAATACACCCTCCAGTACTTTTCAGTGTACCTCCAGTAGTACAAATACACCCTCCAGTACACAAGCTGACGCATTTCCAATGATTGGTGAAAGATCTTTGATCGCCGCTGTTTGTGTTTAGTCACTGCTGTCGTCACCCACCACCATGTGGCTGTACTTCTTCTGTTGTTGTTCCTTAAACGAATCCTTCACCTTTGCCCTCTTCAGACCTCCGTCCCTATGAAACACACAAACACAGTAATAAACCTTTAACTTAAATTCAATCATTGAAGCCAGAAAGCGAAAAACAAACTCATTTACACACCAGGCCAAGTCCACTAAACCTCCTTGTTGTGCAATGGTTGATTTCACCCTGTTGGCAAACTGCACAGCATCCTCTCCTTCCTGTGCATATAGGAAATGAGTCAGTAAGGCTGCAATTAATCACAACATCGTGCCACAAAAAGCTATGGCTGTTTTACACTTGGCAGCCTGAGCTCTCACCTCATGTGTCATCGGAGGCAGATACCAGACGTTGCAGACTATGGCCCAGCTCGTCATCATCCGCAGCAGATAGCTCACCATGCTATATTTGCTGCTGTTCCAGAATGCATCTCCAAACTGAGGGTCATACTATATATAACACACACACAGACACTGCATGAGGGTCATAGTAGGTCAATATACAAATACACACACTATGAAGATCATTGCAACATGGAAACAGAACACAGTACTCTGTATATTACTGATTTATTACGTTAATTTGTTTTTTCTTTTATGCCAAAAATCATTAGGGTATTGAGATCATGCTCAATGAAGATACTTAGTAAATTTCCTACAGTAATTATATCAAAACGTAATTTTTGATTAGTAATATGCATTGCTAAGAAGTTTATTTGAACAACTTTAAAGGCCATTTTCTCAATATTTAGATTTTGTTCTTTTTTTTTTCAAACAGTTGTATCTCGCCCAAATTTCGTCCAATTCTAACAAAACTATACATCAATGGAAAACATATTTATTCAGCTTTCATATGACATATACATCTCAATAAAAAAATGACTAGTTTTGTGGTCCAGTGTCACATATTACAAATATAATCTAGCATAATATTCCACAAATGCACACTATTGGCCAAATGTTCAAGTAATTAAGATTTTCATGTTTTTGAGAAAAGATAAGACTCTTATGTTCACCAAAGCTCCATTTACTTGGTCCAAAAAAAAAAAAAGCAAAAACAGTAATATTGTGAAATATTATTACAACTGTTATGTATTTGAATAAATCTTGAAATGTAATTTATTTCTGTGATCAAAGCTGAATTTTCAGCATATTTACTCCACTCATCAGTGTCACATGATTTGCTGCTCAAGAAACATTTCTTAATTTAATCAATGTTGAAAATGTTTTTATTGATTTTTTTTTTAACACACTACCAAGTTTTGGTTAATTTATTGAAGTAAGTTATACTACAGCTAGGATGTAATACATTCATTAAAAGGGATAGTAAAAAACATTAAAATTATAGTTTAAAAAACATTAAAATGTAAGTAAATATTTTAAATTGTAATATTTCAAAATATTACTACTGTATTATTCTAGAATAACATGTCAATAATAATAATAATAAATATTAGTTAATAAAACATTTTTATATTAATATTTCATTTTGATTAAATTTACAGGCAGAATAGTACTGAAATAAATAGAAAGTGAGGGACAAATTTAGATATTCTTTAAAAAAAAAAAAACTACAAAAACTTGATATATTAATTTTCTTTTTTTTTCTAGATTGAAATATTGTTGAAAATAATAATAGGCAAAAAAATAATAATTATATATACAGTCAAGCCCAAAATTATTCATACCCCTGGCAAATTCTGACTTAAAGTTACTTTTATTCAACCAGCAAGTTTTTTTTTTTTTTAACTGGAAATGACAGGCTTCTCCCAAAAGATAAAAAGATGACGTACAAGAGGCATCATTGTGGAAAATAAATATTACTCATCTTTTATTTACATTTGAACAAAAAGTGGCATTTCCAAAATTATTCATACCCTTCTTAAAAATCAATAGAATTATTGGCTATTACAGCAATCAAATCCTATAATTGCTGACCAGCTTATATATATATATATATATATATATATATATATATATATATATATATATATATATTACTGTTCTTGTTTTGTTTTTTAAATTGGAACATTCAAGTCGAATAGAAACTATCGAATAGAAACAATTCAAGTCGAATAGAAACTGTTCTGACATGATGGTAAAAGAGCTGCCAGAAAAATATTTAGCATCAACATTGATAATTGATAATCAACAATGAGTAACCATTAATAATAATTGAGCAGAAAATCTGCATATTAGAATGATGAATGAAACATTTTTTTTTATTAAATATTTTAAATTGTATTGTTATTTCAAAATATTACTACTTTATTTTACTGTATTTTGCACAACAGAGAATCATTATCGTCATTCACATTACGACTTAGTACATCAAGTCAACAAGAATTGTGAAAATGACCCGTTCACTTTACAATAGGTGCGTAAAAGACAAGTACTGATATATTACCTTTATAGCCACGGGGTATATAGTTCCTCCAATTTCGAAACTTCCCTTTTTAAACATCATTACTGATGTATTATTGATGCAAGTTCCTGCAGGGGCAACCAGGTGCAAGTATTAAACTTCAACCACTGAGCTTTAGAAACAATGCAGTAGAGCAGGACCTGAAATACGACTGAAACCATATCTCAGTGTGTTTCTCATGGTTATTATGCACTCACCCTCTGGGAAGATGAGTATTGGCAGCTTTGTTTTGTCATTTACGTGATCTCTCAACCTGGGTAGGGAGAGAATAGACCAGCATGTTATCAAAGAGAGTAAGAGGCAGAGATAGAAAAAATTGATGAACTGAATACATCACACAATATTTTTATTGATGTATTGTTTATTTACATTTATATTTGTATAGACTTGTGATACTTTTTTTTATGATTCTGTGATCAATAAAAGGTTAAAAAGAACAGCATTTATTTAAAATATAAATGTTTTCTAACAATATACACTACTGTTCAAAAGTTTGGGGTCAGTAAATTTATATTCTTTCTTTTTTTTTGAAAGAAATTAATACTTTTATTCACCAAGGATGTGTTAAATTAATAAAAATTGACAGCATCGATTTACACTGTTAGAAAAGATTTATATTTTGAATAAATGCTGTTCTTTTTAACTTGTTATTCATCAAAGAATCCTGACAAAAAAGAGCAACAGGTTCCAAAAGAACATTTGGCAGCACAACTGTTTCCAACATTGATCATTCTAATAATAAATCATCATATTAAAATGATTTCTGAAGGATCATGTGACACTGAAGAGTAATGGCTGATGAAAAATCAGCTTTGCATCACAGGTAAAAAATATATATTTTAATGTATATTATAATAGAAACAATTATTTTATATTGTAATAACATTTTGCATTATTATTGTTTTTTTCTGTATTTTTGATCAAATAAATGATAATAATAATTACATTTATATCTATAAAATATAAATGTAAACAAACAATACATGAATATAAATATTTAACTTTAGATTTAATTTAGACCAGATTTACAGGAAGAATAGCATGGAAATTAATAGAAAACTACATAATAAAAAAATTATATTTAAATTATTTTTCTTTATTATTCTAGATTAAAATATCATGATGATGATGATGATGATGATGATGATGATGATGATGATGATATGGCAAACAGATGATGTTCAGGCAAAAACCCAAAGATTTTAAAATACATATATATATATATTATATATTTTTATATTAATCTTTATATTTAATTTTGATTAAATTTACAGGCAGAATGATACTTGGTAGATCCAATGGTAGATCTTCCCAAAAACAGAAAAATACAAAAACTTTTTATATTGTAAAAACATTTTGCAGTATTGTTTTTTTTCTGTATTTTTGATCAAATAAATGATAATAATTTATACATTTATATCTATAAAAATATAAATGTAAACAAACAATACATACATACAAATATTTAGAATATATAATATAAATACAAATAAATATTTAACTTTAGATTTAATTTAGACCAGATTTAAATAATATTTAAATAAATTTTCTTTATTATTCTAGATTAAAATATCATGATGAATGGCAAACCCCAAAAACCCAAATATTTTAAACTTGTTAAACATTATTATCATTTCACTAAGCCTATATATATATATATATATATATTTTATATTAAACTTTATATTTAAATTTGATTAAATCTACAAGCAGAATAGTACTGAAATAAATGGGGATAAATTCCAGATGTTCGAAAAAACAAAACAAAAAATACAAAAACAATATTTTAATTATTGTTCTTTTTTCTAGATTAAAATACAGTGTTGATGAACAGCAAACATGATATTAAGGCAAGGAAAAAAAAGTATATATGTTAATAATATATATTAAATATATTAAAATAATTATATATATGTATATTTATTTATTTATTTACATTTGAACATTCAAGTAGATAAAATTATATTAAACTGCAGTCCCCATTACATACCATAACTATCTGTGAAACATGATTTATATTACAGAATTTCAGGTATTTGAGTGTGTCTGTGCAATGTAATTTCCAATGCTTCTTAACTCGTCAATGCATGTCAGAACACTGTGTGTTGTTTCTAAATAAACGTGTGTCTTTTGTGCTGTGAGGCACATTGCAGCTGACTCAGACAGACATGACCCAGCATGCAACAGTAGTATTTTGTCTGAGAAAATATGCGGAGAAATATATGCATGCATATTTGCAGCTTTATACTTTAGAAAAATAAAAAAAATGAAACACATGTAAAAGTTTGAAAATCATGAAAATAAATATATATTGATTTTTTAGGTATAGCTTTGGTTGATTACCAATAATAGAGCATTATTATTGTTGTTTTACCTTTGTGTCACTAGGTGGCGGTCTCTCATCTCCGCTCTCTCAAACCAGATATGAGGGCAAGATCTCTCCATGGCTCGCTGGACGACTCCCATTAAACCACCATGAACCTGCCCTACCTGTTTAGAATAAAAGGGTTTGTTAAATTGTGAGCAATTATTTTCAACTTCGGAACTAAGTGTTAATAAGGCAGAGAATTAATTAGTCTGTGACTACAGCAGCGGTTTTGTAGTGTTTTTCAGTTTTATTTTTTAATGATGAATAACAAGAAATATACTGGATAAATTATGTTTGCTGAAAAGTAAATATATTTTAAGTATTCAAATATGGCTCTAAAATATCCCAAAATAAATAAATTGTATATGAATATTAATATTATTGAAAATCATATTGAAAGACATTAATTTTCAGGATTTTCACTCAGCTCTATTTTTCATATGATGAATAATGAAAAATTCTATAAGATAAATCTTTTTTTGTTTAAAAAAATAGAACAAAACATTTTAAGTATTCAAATATGGCTCTTAAAATACCTAAAAATTAATTTTTAATTTTGAAAAAAATATTTGTTTTTTGGCTCTATATACTTTTTAATAGGATGAATAACAAGATAATTATACAAGATAAAATAAAAAACTGAAAAAGCATTTTAAGTATTCAAATATGGCTTTTAAAATATGCCTGAAATAAATAAATTAATTATGTATTAATATTACTGAAAAATATTTATTATTTATATAATATATAAAAAAAATATATATTTTATTATAAAATATTAATTATCTGCATTTTCCTTCAGTTTATTTATTTATTTACTGAAAACATATATATACTGGATATTTGATTTTATACATTTTTATTCCCCCCCCCCCCCCAAAACTGAAAAAATTGATTGTTTTCGGTCTGAATTATGGCGTGACAAAATGAGAAACCCTAATTCCCTCTGTAAAAACATTTGACTCAAATATGTCAAAAAAATGTAAGAATTTTCAAAAATGACATCATCCAGTGTTTAGATTTTTGCACTAGAAATGTATGCAAATTAGTGCATATTTTATTATATAATGCCTCATTTGCATATTTAAACCTAACATTTTAGAAAACTTGTAATACAACATTTTTTTGCAATTATCAATGTAATCAATCAACGGGGTAAATAAGCTGATAACTATTAGTTCATTTTTTTACCCTATTCACCTGCAGTGTCTCGCCTTAAAAATGTGAAAAACAGATATAATTTAAATCATATTTACTCCCATTTGTATCAAGTAAAGCTACAGACCTGAGGACAATATACAAATAAAAGAGAAGATAAAGGTGCATACAGACCTGTATGAAAGTGCAAATACTAAAATTTGAGAAACCACTGCCGTCTTACTCACCATGGCATAACAGCCGTCGTTAGCCAGAATAACGACATCAATTGGCGAAGTGTGATTAGCTACACAAATGCCTCCTTTCTTAGGTCTGTTCTGTCTGAAAAAACAATTAGCATTGCACAATTAGACTTATTTAACACACAGATTACACATTTAACAAAGCCCCTGCTGGTAGATGCTACAACTACTGCACTATAAGAGAAAAACACCGACAGCCACAGAAATGTTGTCTATGTTGAGTGTTTCAAACTTGTCATTTCAGTTCGGACACTGCCTCAGAAGACAGTTGCCTACAGTATGTAGGGTTGTGGAACAGAGCCAGAGTGGCTTTCCAGGTTTAGACCCATTGTTACTGTTAAATGGAGCCTTGAACTCACTTGTTGTGATAGTGAATTGTAGCTGAAAGGCTTCTTGCACAGATCCTGTAGCACATCAAGTGGACCAGTTCACTCAACCAACCCTTCACTCTGCAACAACAGAGAATTGTAATGAATTTGAGAAGGATTAAATCACACTTTAACAGGCACACCTAGTATAAATGGACTCAACAGGTGTTTTATTGTAAGATGTCCAATGTTAAAATGATTAACATACAATTAGCAACCACTGGCATCACGTTTGTATGATATACAGAATTTATTTGAACAACTTTGAACAAAATTATATCTATTTGTGCAACTCACTGATATCAATGCAGATCTGACATACTGGACCTTGGTAATTGATGTCTCAACTGTTTTATCATAATTATTACCTACTTGATTTCATCTGTTTATCAAGCCCCCTGATATCAGTGTCATTATTATTAACAGAAACTAAATCTAAAGCGATTGAAACTATTTTATGTATTTGTATAGTTTTAGTTAATTGAATTAAACCTGAAATCAAACAAACTATAAAGATTAGATTAAAAATTTAAACTTAAACGAAAGCTTACATGATTTCTAAAATTTAATTCAAATAAATATTACAAATATTTAGTTTCTGTTTGAATTAAATCTAAAATAAAGCAAAATTTAAATATTACATTAAACATGTAAACTATTACAATAAATATAAATATATACACATATTTTTAAAAAGCAAAATAGAAATATTTCAAAATTAAAAAAACATCAATTATAAAAATATAATACATTTACTGCCTGAGAAATTGGCTTTGAAAAGTTCTTAAAAATAATCCCACATGTTATGATGATTTTCATTGCTGAGTATTCTTAAAGTCCCCATGAAATGAAAATGGAAGTTTTTTGGCATTTAGTATAAATATGTTAGTTTTAAAGGGATAGTTCACCCAAAAATGAAAATTTGATGTTTATCTGCTTACCCCCAGGGCATCCAAGATGTAGGTGACTTTGTTTCCTCAGAAAAACACAAACGAAGATTTTTAAGGAAAACCGGTGCAGTCTGCCAGCTATATAATGAACGTAGATGGGCACCAAACCTTTAAAAGTAAACAAAAACATGCACAGACAAATCCAAATTACACCCTGCGACTTGTGACGATACACTGATGTCCTAAGACACGAAACGATCGGTTTTTGCAAGAAACTGAACAGTATTTATATCATTTTTTAGGACATCAATGTATCGTCATGAGTCGCAGGGTGTAATTTGGATTTGTCTGTGCATGTTTTTGTTTACTTTTCAAGGTTTGGTGCCCATCTACGTTCATTATATAGCTGGCAGACTGCACCGGTTTTCCTTAAAAATCTTTGTTTGTGTTTTTCTGAGGAAACAAAGTCCCCTACATCTTGGATGCCCTGGGGGTAAGCACATAAACATCAAATTTTCATTTTTGGGTGAACTATCCCTTTAAGGTTATCACTTATAAGCTAGTATGTTTTAAAACAATGACAAAATTCGCATTTAGATATAAGCATTCAAAACTCTCACTTTTGCCAATATGGTTCAACGATTTTGATGACATCACCCTGCACTTTCTGTCCAATAAAATGCTCTCTAGAATCCGAAGCATCCCGCCCCCTAAGCTATAAATAGACACTTATTCATGGAATATTTGTGCACTATATAGGGGATAGGGAACGATGTAGACAGTGTAAATATTAGGGATGAACCAAATGTTTGGCAACCGAAATTATTCGGCCGAAAATACCAAAAATTCGAATAAGCGAAAAGGCTAAATAAATTATACTGAACAATGACGTGACGCGATCAAAAATCATTACAAGCACAGACAGTACTGCATCGAAACTGAAAATTGAAAATGGACACGCGTCAATCGCGCAAAAACTCCCATATATTGCAAAAAAGTTTTTACGCTCGTATGAAGTAGCAATTCGAAAAAAGGTATATTATTTTGCAAAACAGCAATGGAAATGTTTTTTCCGCATATACAGGTCACATTTGAATAAATATAGCAACAATCCAGTGCCATCACTTATCGCGAGAGGAAAAAATTATGTTTCAGTCACATAACATCAGTTAACGCTGTCATTTCACAACACTTTTTAATTGACATTTATAAAATAGCACCAACGTTTTGTGCAAATCTGTAATGGAAACGCAGCTACAGTGCAAATTCTGTGCAAAGAAGCCCGCCACGTCTCTAGCGTGCACACGTGCCATATGCGAGGGAAAAAAACAAGCTCCGAATCGATTCTGAAATATTCAGAATTGTTGAAAAGAGAATGCATTTTTTTCTGCCACCCCTATAGAATAATATATGCTGGTCCTTCTTGGTCTCTTCAGTAGATTCATGGAGAGAGACAAACTGGAATTGCTGTGCAACCAAGAATCATTCATGCATTTGTAAAGCTGATACAGAATTAAAGCATTACCTGAAATTGGGGAGGAAACCCACCAAAGTTGTGCCAATCACCAACCAACTCAGCCCTATAGCTGCAAGTGTAACCCTACAAACAGTCACAATAACAAAAGGACAGATTCATTACTTTCAGTGAAAAACATTACTATACTATTTTCAATTTTAGAATCCAAATAATGACCTACCGCCAAGACAAGAACAAAGCACTGAATCTCACTAATATCCTCTACAAATGTTTCTAAATAAAGTCTTCTGTGCTTAACAAGGCTGCATTTATTTGATCAAAAATACAGTAAAAACTGTCAAATATTATTAGAATTTTAAAAAACTGATTTCTATTTGAATACATTTAAAAATGTAATTTATTCCTGTAATGCAAATCTGAATTTTCAGCATCATTACTCCGGTCTTCAGTGTCTCATGATCCTTCAGAAATCACTCGAACATGCTGAAGAAAATCCTGCTGACCCCAAAATTTTGAACAGCAGTGTGAAATAGTACTCTACCGTAGAGGAAGCAGAATGCCGTATCTGACGAGCACGCCAACTCCCCACAGTATAGTGAGCCTAAGAGAGATGTACTGGAAGTTGTTGTTGGTTCGGGTGAGGAGGTTCCAGGACACCAGCTCCTCTGAGCTGAACCTCTGCGTGACATCGTCTTCCACTATACTCTCAATGCCTTTCCTGGTGAAGTACAGGACGTCGCTCAGAGTAAAGTCTCCGCGTTCGGCCGACTTCGGCCTGTTCCGACGCAACTCCTCGATCTCCTGCTCCAAAGATGAATTATCCCGCTGAATTAAACCTGAGTCACACAGACAGAAGCACTGGTTAATTATGAACTATAATTATTCATAACTATTATGAAATAATGATTTCTTATGCTCACAGAAGCTGCATTTATTTGATCAAGAATACTGTAAAAATCTGTAATATTGTGAACTTTGAAAGAACTGTATTGTATTTGAATATATTTTCAAATGTAATTTATTTATATAGAAGAGCATAGAGCAGAGGAGATACTGAAACATTCTGCATCAAATTGTGAGTTTGCACACAAGAAATTCATACTTTTATTCAGCAAGGATGCATTAAATTGATCAAAAGTGACAGTAAAGATGTTATAATGTTACAAAAGATTTCTGTTTTAAAAAAAGCTGTTATTTGAACTTTGAACCATTTGATGCAGAATGTTTCAGTATTTCCTCTGCTCTTTACATAAAATTCAGACTGTTCCTTACATAAAGTTATCAAATGACTTCAAATGACTTGATATATAATGAACAAGGCATGTGTAGCACTTTCATAGTGATTTATGATGATATTTGTGCTTATTACTAGAGATTAACAGTCACTATAAACTGGAACAGAGCTGCATGGAAACTAAAACATGGTCATTATTTTTTTATTTTTACAGAAATTAATACTTTTATTCAGCAAGGATGCATCAAATTGATAAGAAATGTTTATTAAGAAGCAAAACATCATATTAGAATTATGAGATGAATTTTCAGCATCATTACTCCACAAGAAATTAACACTTTTATTTAGCAAGGATGCCTTAATTTGATCAAAAGTGACAGCAAAGACATTTAAAATGTTACAAAGAATTCCTGTTTTAAACAAAAGTTGTTCTTTGAACTTTGAACCATTTGATGCAGATTGTTTCAGTATCTCCTCTGGTCTATACATATAATTCAGACTGTTCCTCACACAAAGTTATGTAGCACTTTCATGGTGATTTATGATGTTTTTGTGCTTATTAGAGATTGACAGTCACTATAAACTGGAATAGAGCTGCATGCTAAAACATGGTCATTCATTTGTATTTTTAAAGAAATTAATACTTTTATTCAGCAAGGATTTATAATGCTACAAAAGATTTCTATTTGAAATAAATGCTGTTCTATAGATCCATTCACTAAATAATAAAAAAAATGTATCATGTTTTACAAAAAATATAAAGCTAAACTGATTTCAACATTGATAATAATACAAAATGTTTGCTAATAAGCAAATCATCATTAGAATTATGAAATTGCAAAGCTGAACTTTCAGCATCATTACTCCAGTATTCAGTGGCACATGATCCTTCACAAATCATTTAAACTTTTTTAATAGTATTCTTCGATAAATAGAAAGTTCAAAATAACAGCTTTTGTTTAAAATTGAATTCTTTTGTAACATATTAAATATCTTTACTGTCACTTTTGATCAATTTAGCGCATCCTTACTGAATAAAAGTATTAATTTCTTTACATAAATCGGATCAGAAGGTGTCTGTGCCCAATCACTTTCATTATATAGAAAAGAATAATGTGAACAGTATATTAGTATATGTATTAGTATATGCTAACAGACTTTTAATTTTTGAGTGAACTATCCCTTTAATATGACGCAAGAGCTAAGAATACAGTGCCCATTCTGTGCCATTTTTAGAAACACGTTATAACCGAGAATAATCAGTAACTCTTTCATCAGCTGAGATGTTGATTAATCAGTGAAGATCAGTGAAGTATTGATAAAGAACATTTATACATCTAATGCAGGCTGTAACTGATAAAGACAGGCTGAAGTCCACTGTGAGCGTGAGACAGAGCAAGAGAAACTAATCATTGTGTAATGTGTAATAGCTTGAGTAGATAGATAAGCTGAGAGATCTTAGAGCACTGCTGGTGTCTTCATAACTAGAGGAAAAAAAACATCGTGCAGCAAAACTAAAAGGCACTAACTAAAACCTGAGGAACAATATAGAAAAGACAGCGGCTCTTTTTTCCACTGAGCGCAAAAACAATGACAGTGAGAAACAGAGGTTTAAGACATTATTCACTGATAATCTTCAACTATGTAAAAGATCTGCAATCTTATTTTGTATTTAGCTTCAAAAATGACTCATCGACCTGTTGCTCTAAGTTTGACATTGTGAATAATGATTTATAATTCAGACTGTTCCTCACACAAACTTATCAAATGATTTCAAATGACTTGATATATGTGACCCTGGACCACAAAACCAGTCTTAAGTCGCTGGGGTATATTTGTAGCAAAATTTTGTCAAAATTTTGGATTTTTCTTTTATGCCAAAAATCATTAGGAAATTAAGTAAAGATCATGTTCCATGAAGATTTTTTTGTAAAATTCCTACTGTAAATATATCAAAATGTAATTTTTGATTTGTAAAATGCATTAAGAACCTAATTTGGACAACTTTAAAGGTGATTTTCTCAGTATTTTGATTTTTTTGCACCCTCAGATTGCAGATTTTCAAATAGATGTATCTCGGCCAAATATTGTCCTATCTTAACAAACCATATATCAATAGAAAGCTTATTTATTTAAATCTCAGTTTTGTAAAATTTAACCTTATGACTGGTTTTGTGGTCCAGGGTCACATATAGTGAACGAGGCATATGTAGCTCATGGTGATTTATGATGTTTTTGGTGCTTTATAGAGATTGACAGTCAGTCTATTAACTGGAAGAAAGCTGCATGGAAACTAAAACGGTCATTCTTTTAATTTTTAAAGAAATTAATATTTTTACTCAGCAAGGATGCATTAAATTGATCAACAGTGACAGTAAAAGCGTTTATGATGCTACAAAAGATTTTTATTAAATAAATAAATAAATGCGGTTTTATAGATCCATTCATCAAAGAACTGTACAAATGTATCATGGTTTACACAAAAATATAAAGCTAAACTGATTTCAAGATGGATAATAATCAGAAATCAGCAGCAAATCAGCATATTAGAATGATTTCTGAAGGATCATGTGACGCTGAAGACTGGAGTAATGATGCTGAAAATTCAGCTTTGCATCACAGAAATAAATTACATTTTAAAATACATGCAAATAGAAAACATCTATTTTAATTTGTAATAATATTTCACAATTTTTCCAGTATTTTTGATCAAATAAAGGCAGCCTTGGTGAGCATTTAGATTTTGAGGGGAATATAAATCCTATTTTATTTTATTTGGCTATAAAACACTTGGATCCAGATGTGTTTGTGACTGTATGTGTGCAAACTCACCATTTGATGCAGAATGTTTCAGTATCTCCTCTGCTCTACTCGCCCTTTGGATTCTATGTGTTGCCCACTGCAAAAACACCAGGCGAAGCTTAACCACAAAACCAGTCGTAAGTAGCACAGGTATATTTGTAGCAATAGCCAACAATATATTTTCTTTTATGCAAAAAACCACTAGGATATTAAGTAAAGATCGTGTTCTATGAACATATTTTGTAAAATTCCTACCGCAAATATATCACAACTTAATTTTTGATAAGTAATATGCATTGCTAAGTACTTTTGCACAAGTTAAAGGCGATTTGCTCAATATTTAGATTTTTTGCACCCTCAGAATCCAGATTTTATATATGATGTATAAATCCCTTTCGACTGGTTTTGTGGTCCTAGGTCACTTATACTGTATGATTTCCATTTGTTCCTGACATTAGGCTTTGAACTTGCATAATCAATCACAATTAAGATCAAAGGGCACAACAATGTGATGATGCAGCACATTTCAGTTTGAGAAATATATACCATCTGATTATGCCACAATGTTCATTGGTCAACAAAACTATTTCATTTCCCCTTAGTGAGTGTGTGTAATAGCCTAGATCCTGGCAGGCGTAGCATGTCAAGTAGTGTCGAAGTGCGTCATGCTGTACTTCTTAAAGTACAGTTCCTTTCTAAAACATATGTCTGAATCAAAGAGAACTGAATGGCTTTGTAACCCACTTCTGTAACATACAAAAAAAAGTTAAGCATGACTTGAGTTTATCTTTTGAGAGCTGATAGGAGAAATATTAGGTGTTAGCCAGACCAAATGTGACCCTGGACCACAAAACCAGTCTTAAGTCGCTGGGGTATGTTTGTAGCAATAGCCAACAATACATTGCATGGGTCAAAATTTTTGATTTTTCTTTTATGCCAAAAATCATTAGGAAATTAAGTAAAGATCATGTTCCATGAAGATTTTTTGTAAAATTCCTACTATAAATATATCAAAATGTAATTTTTGATTAGTAATATGCATTGTTAAGAACCTAATTTGTACAACTTTAAAGGTGATTTTCTCAGTATTTTGATTTTTTTCCACCCTCAGATTCCTGATTTTCAAATAGTTGTATCACGGCCAAATATTGTCCTATCCTAACCATATACCAATAGAAAGCTTATTTATTAAGCTTTCATATGATGTATAAATCTCAGTTTTGTAAAATTTAACCTTATGACTGGTTTTGTGGTCCAGGGTCACAAATGTCAAACAGCTATTTGACTATTGGTTATAATTATAACATTGCCATCTTAAGTGACATTTATGGAGGAAGTTACAGTATTTCGATTAAGGATTACAGGAAATCATTCTGTTACTTTTTTATATTTTTATGCCTGTACATGTTATTTATATACTTTATAGTTTTCATTAATATTTTGAATTAGCTTTTATTTTACATTTTCAGTAATTGTGTACTGATATTGCCATTTTTATAAATTGTGTGGGGGGTAATTAAGTATGTCAGCTTGCACATTTCAGTTATTTGCTAATGCAACTAATCTTTATCTCTAATTTTAATTTAGATTTTCATTTTCATTTATGTTTTATTACAGCTTTATTTCAAATAACATTTTGTTAACAATAACAACACTCATCTTACGTACCTCTAAGGACTTGATAAGGATCTTCATGTAGGTCTCTGTGATGCCTAGCGAGATCCCAAACATGGCAGGCAGCATGATCAGGACCACCAAACTGGTGAACCAGACCCTCAGCACAGGGAAAAACACAGCCCAAAACCCCTCCATTACCTCACAGGCCAGACCACTTTCACTACACACACTACAACACTGGGAGAAAATGAAATAAAATGCATGTAATAACCTTTAAACAGTCATGTTTGTTTATTATAAGACACTATAAAAACAAAACATCACTGGAAAGAAAAAAAAGAGTTTTTAATAATGTAACACACACTACAAAGACTTTACCTGTGTTTGACATTTATCCTTTAACTAGTCGAGGCAACACAAAGCAATATATCACAAACAAGTCAGGCAAGTCAGTCAGACAGTAGCTTTTGTTTTCTCAATGAATTCCTCTCGAACTCACCTGGTTTCATGAAATGCAAGCAGCTATACAGGACAGGAAGCAGAGAATGTTCCTCGCTGTCATACTCCTTTTACCCTTAACATGATGGAGACTGGAGCTAAAGGTGCTTAAAAGTCCGTTTAAGGAACTTCTGCAGTCTTTACACAGAGTGATTGGGAAACAGCAGTGCTGGAAGACATCCTAGACCTGTAAAATGTAGAACAAAGTTCAACAGCAATAATAGAAAACTACGCCATCGTGAGGATAAGGTAGGCTATGCAGTGCACTAATCAAACTTTCATTTTTCAGAATCCCTTTCATTGTTTAAATAATATTTTAAAAGCCTAAAGTTACAAAACCTACGAAACTGCATGCATAATAATTATACATGTGTTTAAGCTAGTTTTATTTGAAGGTTAAGCATGACAGACGTCTACTTTGTTGGTTAAATGAATGCAAGAAAATTCAAAGTATTCGTCAGTCTTTCAGCATTTACCACATTAATAAAGAATTTAAGCAATAATGCGGTAAATTAAAGGGTTTGTAAAATCAAACATCTAGTGCTTAGTGAGAAATGAAACCTCTTGCAACAACAGAGCAATTTAGGCTGTGCGACTTGTGTGTGAGAGCATGTGTGATCCATGTGGATATGGGATCTTCTCTAAAATTAGTCTTTAATTGCATAACCATATCAAGACGAGACACATGAACTAGTCCCAAATATGGTTCTTCGGGTAAAAAAGGTGTGCTTTTGAACAGGACAAAGTTGGTTTGCATTAGGATATTAGTTCATTTTAAGTCAAAATATTACTTAATGCACTTTTAAATGTACAACTTGAGCATAACTCAGCATTTCCGTAACACAAACAGTACAGCAAGACTCATTGCTGTATTCAATAAGTATTTAAACAGTCACACAGTTAACTGGGTTAATAATAGATTAATTCATAATTGGTCAATAGCGCCATCTAGCGATCAACATTTTCTTTACACTTATTGTTATCCATGGCAATGAATCTTCTCATCAAGGTAATTAAAAGGAACCCTGGATATTAATCATTTTATGACTTAATATAATGTATGTAAATATGTAGTAGAAAACCGATAGAGATATATGTTGGTTACAAATCCACATCGTTTATAGATATTTTGGACTGTGGGGGCGCCATAATTTTGATTACGTAGAATGCAGTGGCGGCTCCTGACAAATATCTCTGGGGGGGCAACTGTTCCGATTTTGGCAAAGATAACCGCTTTAATGGGTAAAATTATGATAAAATTCAGATAGCCAACTTTACAGCATTACATTGCATTGTTTGATTTGGTTTCCCTGTTCCTAGATGGCAACATCAGGCATGAACGTACAAACTGTACAGTATTTTGAATAGCTATATTAAATTTATCGCAATGGTCTCAAATACACTGAAACACTTCCACCATGGCCATGAAGAGACACATTGTCATCAACTAGTTTGCCCTCTAAGAGTAAAAAAAAAAAAAGCCATACTGCTTTACAATTAAAGACTTTTTATTTCTCATATTAAAACTGTAATTAATCAAATCTTTCCAGAACATATTCAGTATAAATTTGGCTGCCAATATGCAATCAATACAACTATTTAAAATTCAACATTTGGAGAATACAACATATAACATACAAGGCCGTAACCAGGGTTTGAAAATTAGTGAGGTGTTAAGAATTGTGCTATAATAACACCCACAAATGCACTACATATAGCCTAAACTTCAAAATAGACAGACATGTAGATGATTGTGAAAGTTTTTTTATTCAGTATAATGTTTTACATGGAAAGTTCGTTTTTTTTTTAGCTGAGGGAATTTTTATTTTATAACAAGTTATAAAAATAACGTTAGAATAATGACACTGACATAAAACTAACGTTCAACTTTCCACTTTATAAATGTCCCAAAGTGTCACTATTGGACAAAAGTGTCACTAAATTGGACAAACGAGTCAAAAAACACGTATAATAGGTGGATCTGGCAACAAACGCAGGCTGCTGCATCCACGCTCTCACTCAACGCCTTCTCAAGCCCCGTTCACTGCGCTAGCTTCTCGCAGCAATGAGGTGGTTTAAACGGCTAAATAATCATTCGAAGAGCTTGACAGGTCCGGACCTCGGTGACCTCATAGCTGGCTACGGCCGTGATAACATAAACAATTCACCATTTAATAACACACATCACTTGTATTGAAATGTTGCTCGCTTCTCTTTTATGCAGGCAACGTGATCAATTACCCTCTCATTAAAAATAATGATAATCAAATCAGGCATGTTCCTGACAAGTTACCTCTCCATTGAAAGCATGGCCAATGCATTCAGACGTCTCGCTACACGCGTGCGTGCCGTACATCTTCGAGCACGCATCAGTGCGTATTACGAAATCACGTTGGGGCGAGCCCTCCCGGTGCCCATTGAAATGCATTGTAGGGTTCAAAATTTGAAAAAAAAAATCTCACAATATAACTCTATGAGACCGGCTGGGGCGATTTTCAATCTGACTGAGATCGCCCCAAGGGGGCGGGGTTTTAGGTTGGAAAGTGACATTCAGGCTGTTGATTGTACAGTAATATGCAGACGAGGACTAGCAAAATAAGAGTCTTTTTCTCCTCTCTTTTTTCGTGTGGCTCAAGGAGGGCGATGCACTATCGCCCACCATGGGCCAGCCGCCCCTGGTAGAATGGTTGCACTCCGTGAGCAACTGGTGCAACTCTGAATACACAGCTTTTGAAATAAAATAGCGATAGGATGCCACATGTGCGGGTTTTGGTTGTAATTTTCAGTCAAAGGGCAACAAAAGAAGCCATGTAAGTCTTCAATGTTTTCCTGGTAATTAGAAGAGGAGAAAGGAATGGGAAGATGCATGTGGACGAATAAAACTTTCTCAACTGAGCCAACTGCTCAGTGTTGCCAGATTGGAAATGTCCAAGTATCGTACCAGAAGCTCAAAATTATCGTATTTGGGAGAAAATTATCGTATTTGAGTCAAACGTTCAAAATAAAGATATTTATCTAGATGTTACAGCTATTTATCCTTTTCAGCACTCATTTTCTATACTTTATTGTTAAACTAACAACCTCAGTTTTGAAACAACTGACCTAAGTGCGACAGGAACGTTAACTTGTGCTCGTGAGAGAGAGCCATTCTCCACGATGATATTGGTTGAGAAGACGTAAGAGTGGATGAAAGACATGCGTAACGCCACGTTCACGTATCCTCACAATCATGAAGGTAGACGTAGGATCCACACAGCTCTTTGAGAATAGAAGCTCTTATAATTACAACGACCATGGTGTCACAAAATTCTGAAATTATCGTACATTGTGGTATTATTGATCGTACATCGTACAGAGGTCAAAATTATGGTACAAATACGGTAATTATCGTACGTCTGGCAACACTGCAACTGCTTCACAAAATTCACTTTTTCGCAGCGTTTGAAACGCCACGCGCTGGTGACGCCTGTTGGTCAGAATGGTGACAACAATTCTTCCTTTTTATCATAATATAGCCTATGTGCTATTAAAATCTCTACAAACGATCAGAGCAGCAAACCATTGAAATTTCAAAACAGTTACACCATAAAGCCTTGTTTACTGAAATCAATTAAATAAATTTTCATTCACTTCCAGAATGAAAATTTCCTGATAATTTAATTAACCCTTATGTCATCCAACATACCAGGATTTTTCTCCATATAGTGAACTTAAGTGGTGTCCAATGGGATAAAAGCCCAAATTGCAGTTTCAATGCAGGAGTCTACACAATTCCAGGCGAGAAATAGGGGTCTTCTTTTTAACCACAAATGCTCATCTTGCACTAGACCAACCTCACGCATTATGTGAAGAACATAGCCGACCCAGTGTTTACAAAGCGAATGGCAAAGAAAGTCAAACGTCAAAAAAGTAAAAAAAAAAAAGAAAAAAAAAAGCGTAACAATTTATATTTACAATTGATATACTTTTTAATATAGTATACACAGAGCTAGATAAGATGAGCATTTGCACTTTGGAAGTTCAAACTCGGGGGCACCATAGAAGTCCATTATATAGAGAGAAATCCTGAAATGTCCTTATGACTGAAGAAAGAAAGACATGAACATCTTGAATGACAAGGGGGTGAGTTCATTATCTGTAAATGTTTGTTCTGAAAGTGAACCACTCCTTTAACGCGCGAAGTCGCGGACGTGCATCGCAGAGCAAGTGCAAGATGAGTATTTGTGCTTAAAAGGTGTATAATTTATTTTTTTAGAAAATGACTGATCGTTTCACTAGATAAGAGCCTTATTCCTTGGCTGGGATCGTGTTGAGCCCTTTGACCTTCAAGCCGTTGACCACCATTGTGGAGCAAAATCCTGGAATGTTTCCTCAAAAACCTATTTCTTTGCGAGTGAAAAAACGAAATACATTAAAATTTTGAATGACACTGGGGTGAGTAAATTATTAGAGTAAGTGAACTTCTCCTTTAACTTTGCCGTTTGAATATGACATTGTATATGGACGCATTTATTTGTGAGTAGTGTTGCAGTAAGCCGGATTGTGTTTAGTCAACTGGTCATTATCGCAAAATAAATGCCATATGGCCTATTATAATGATGACCAGCTGACCGCACATAATCCCTTACTTAAAACACGTCCCAAATTATGGGTTGCATCAACATTTTCTGAAGGATAAGCAGCTTTTACGGTCTATTTTTAACAAGGAGTTTAAAAAAAAGTTTGAGGCCAGTTCCATTTACGCGCTCCAACATCTCATTGTTTTTAGACTTTTAGACTCTCGTGTTGATCCGCTCTCCTCCAGCGTGGAAACAGGAGGACAGTCATTCCCTGGAATCTCTCCTCCCACTCCACATCATATTCCTTCATTCTCCGCTCACTTTCTTTCTGCTTTCTCCGTCTCCCTGACCCCAGATGTCTCCTGCTTTCACCAGAAACTCCCCTCAGGACTAAAACTTTAACCAGTTCTTCGGCGTCAATGCCTTGGAGCGTTTCTTTACTCCGTTAATTTTGCGTTGCAGAAACATGCCAAATCGGGTCAGCGTTGCGATTTTGCGGTTTAATTGTGTTTTCTTTTTGGCTGCGAGCCACGTCAAGAGCTCTGAACCGGACTACCTCTTTCCAGACACAGAACAAGGTTTGTGTTTCCATGCAGAAGAATCAATAATATAGCCTATTGTTTACAAAAATCAGGCTGTTTTATTGACTGAAAGAGCTGGTTCCTACGCCAAGTGTTTCACTGAGGCGAGCGGTCAGCTGCTTGCAAAGTCCATGTTTCTGTTTCTGAACTTTATACAATCACATTATGAAAGCACATTAACCCTTTAATGCATGAATTGTTCATAGGCAAAGTCTTAATGTGTCTTTTTTACTTAAATATAATCACACTTGATCTTGTACAGCATGCATTTTGAGACTTACACAGCTGTTCATTGTAATACAAGGTTGGTGCATCAACTCAATCATCCGTCATTTTGACTGTTTTATGTTATGACATGAAGAAGACCATAATATATAATTATGTTTAGGATCAAAGGCAATCATTCATGGTGGTTTAGATCTAACATCGCTCTCTGAATGGTTAAAATGGCTTGAAAGAATCTCATGAATGAACGCCTGGGTTATATTCCACCATATCAAAAGAAACTTATATTAAATATAACTACAAAATAACGTTTTTTGTTGTACTGTCAAGGCATGTAAGCACAATCTCAAATACAGTAAAAAAATATATAAAATAATTATATGTAATATTTTATGTTTGTTTGTTTAAATAATGCATAGGCTATATAATGCATGCTTATGGGGGTTAACACTTTTTGAATTTAAAGATTAGGATAAATAAAATAAAAAGAAAAATAAATATAACTACTTATGTATCTTCTGTAGCTTCTGAAGGGCAGTACTAAATGAAAAAGTATGATATTTAGGCAAAATTTACACATCATCATTCTTCATTTTCACCCCCCGGCTCTTAATGCAATTTGTTTCCTTCTGAAGCATCAGTGAGCATTTGAACCTTCTGTAATAGTTGCAGATGAGTCCCTCATTTGTCCTCAGTGTGAAAAGATGGATCTCATTTTTGGAAAGGGTTTAAATACTAATCAAAAATGCTGAAAAAAATTGTGTTCAACCGTTCAGGACACACAGGGCACACACTCATGAACAACTATCACAAAAAAACCCAGCTGTGGATCATTCAGGTAACAACACAGTATTAAGAATCAAGTACATTTACACCCATTTTTGAATGTGGTCATTCATATAAATTCAACATAGTGTTTTCTCTTGTGGACTATACTGTATGTAAACTTCTTTTATGTGAAATATCTTATTCAGGTCAGTACTAAATAAAAAATAACATGCATTTAGTAGATTCAGCAAGGTGTATGTAAACTTTCTTTCTAAATGTCTGTTCTTCTTGTATTATAATTTAAGTTCAGTGAAATTTATTTCTTTATTTTTTAGCTCCAAAAAAGATTGTTTCAAAGCAGAATTGTCTTATTTTCATTTCTAGAGCGCTTCATCAAGCAGCACTCTGAGTTTTTTGTGGATCACCCTGAAAAAGTGGACAGAGATGGGAATTTCATCTCATACTCTTTATCACATCACTTTACTGACAGACGACACAAGAGGGACCTGAATACAGTAGAGAGGCGAGTGTATTACAAACTCAACTACAAAGGTCAGGAGTTTACTCTCAATCTGACCACAAATGACAATCTGCTCTCCAACGAATATGTCTTGGAGAAACACAATGGGAGTTTAACGAAAACAGGGCCAGAAACATCAGGGAATGGCGCCTGTCATCTTATCGGCACAGTAACTGATGGTAACGTGCAGGGAACCGCTGCCATCAGCACCTGTGAGGGACTGGTGAGAAATTTCTGATTTAATCTGTCAATTCTGTTATATATCATGCAATTAGTTTCTGGTGTGAATTCACTTACTACTTGCAGTAGTGCAGATATTATTAAATAGTTTATCCAAAAATTTTAGTATACACACTCAGACCATCCAAGATGAGTTTGTTTCCTCATTGAACAAAAAAAAAAAAGCTTTCAGATGATGGACTGGAGTGGTGTGGATTATTGTGATGTTTTTATCAGCTGTTTGGACTCTCATTCTGTTGGCACCCGTTCACTGCAGAGCACTGGTAAGCAAATGCAAAATTTCTCCAAATCTGTTTTAACTCATCTACATCTTCGATGGCATTTTCATTTTGGGGTGAACTATTTCTTTAATATCAACATCAAAATTTACTTTGTTTTGATTTAATTCTGAATGATTCATCATTCACATTATTTTAAAGAAAACTTCTCTGAAAAATGTTACCTTTTTTCCAGCCTTCTATTTTTATTTCCCTCTGTTCGCTGGGTTTTACTCTGAAATTCATCACACTATGGAAGTAAAAAATTGATTGTGAATGCCATTTCATGTATTTGAAATTGATCTGACTGACTTTCTTTGAGAAGTGAACAATGTTATTTTAGTATTATACACTACATTGCCTTCTAATAAACAGGTTTGACTACTTTAGTAATTACCATGAGTACAAATCTTATTATTTAAGCATGTAATGCTATTCTAGGGAATTGTGTGCCTAGAATAATTTTATAGCAACAGTTTGAAAAAGACCCTTATTCAAACATGACAATGCCTCTGTGTACAAGGCAAAGTTCAAATCGAAATTATTAATTCAGTCAGTGTGGAAGGACTGGTCTGCATAAAGCCAAGTCCTAATCCCAGCTGAACACCTCTGGAGTGACTTTAAATGCAGACCTTGAGCCAAAAACTCATTACCAATCACCAATGGCTTGTACATATGAGTACAGTCATTTTTGACACTTCCAAAGCCGTTTCAACAGAGATGGAAATACAATTTTTAAATACATTAATTATGTTTCCATATTTGTTGCCACAGTTTTGGAAGTGCCTTTTTCTGTTCTAAAGAAAGGGGTGTCCAATACTTTTGTCTGTGTAGTGCGTGGTGTTTGTTGATGAGTTTTTGGCTCAAGGTCTGCATTTAAAGTCTTAAAGTTAGGACTAGGCTTTCTGCAGACCAGTCAAGTTCTTCCACACCGACTAAATCAATCAATCTATTTGAACCTTGCCTTATACACAGAGACATTGTTATGTTAGAATAGAAAAGGGTCCTGTTCAAACTGTTGCTACAAAATGAGCACACAATTCTCTAGAATATAATCAAATGCTTAAACATTAGGATTTGTGCACATGGAAAAGACTACAGTAGTCAAACCTGTTCATTAAAAGGGGGTGTTCAAATACTTTTGGGAATATAGTGTATATGCCATTATATTTATAAATATTCAAAATAATAAAACAGGATTTTATTTGTATATTTTCAGTTTTAGTTTATGTTTTAGTAATTTTATGTGCTTTTTAAATATGTAATATTATAACATTTTATTTCCATTTTAGTACTTCAGCAACAGTTTTGTTTACATTTTTAAGATTAAGTTTATAATCTAATATTTACATTTTGTTTTATTTCAGCTTTGTTTCAGTAACCAATAGTTGATTAGTTTTTGTTAACGATAATAACACTGCTAGTGATAAGCTCTCGTAAACCTGGTGATCCCAGACTGAACAAATGCCTGAAGTCTGCAGCTACATCGACTGGCCTGTCAGACTCTTAACTCTTTGGCTCCTGTTTTGTTTGCAAAAAGTAGTCAGTGTCTGGCCCTAAGAATGAATCTACAATGAAACATCAGTGTGTGGCCCGACTACATACTGTACAGTTCATAATTTCCCGCTAATGGCCGTCTGGCATTAAATTATCCTGCCTATTACATGACTACCACACAAAAAATACATATAAACGAAAATGAAGTATTGATCTGAGTTCAAATTACTTTATAAGCCAAGAGCGAAGACAGCTAGAAAAGAGTTGTGTGGGAAAACAGTCAATTATTCTATTTAACATTCATTACATTTAGCTGCAGAAAGCCATCATTTCAGAATAGAGAGCCGTGTAATAAGATCCAATAGTAGCCTGTTATTCGGAGTGGACGCTCATAAAAAGTGTGGAACTTGAGAAGAACTGTAACCAGGTCAGTGTGTCAGCACATAACATGACTCATTCTGACTTGGCATTTCAACAAAAAGCTGCAAAGGGGGAAAAGAGGAGAGGCAGAGTAAATCGGTGGTTGGTGAAAGCACAGGAAAGAGATCCAGACTTTAAAATGAGCTTTGATTTATTAGGTGCATGCATAATTTGCACAAGTATGCATGCAGTGCCTGCACTAAATGCTCTCTCTGTCTGTCAGTCATTGCCTGAGCATGCATGCTCCTCCTGTAAGGTCGTGTTCATGTCAGTCAGCAGCGCTTCATTCCGTTCTCATGTTATCTTTTCCTCTAAACATTTGCTTTAAGGTCCTATTAGCTTACATTCCATTAACTTCTATGCATTCGCTCCTCAGAGACTCAGGTGTTTAATGTATGGGAGAAGGAGAAAATAACAAACAGATAGTCTTCTGTAATATTGCTGTGGAGGATGTTGAGATGATGCCAGGTGCTTTTGCTTTAAGAGTGGACAAAGTCAGGATTCTTTGACCAAACTAAAACGTAATGAGGTGCAACTGATCAGCCTTGCACATTTAAACACTGCAAACATGCTGGAATAAAAAAAAAACAATGTGCTAATGTTTTGTGCAATGCATTTTGTGGTGGAGCAAATGCCAAAAGCTACACTTTACAGAGCTTGTGGAACGTTTCCCATAGTTTTTAAAAGAATAGTTTACCCAAAAATAAACATTCTCTCATCATGCTGTGATTTTTTTTTTCACTCCTTTTTTTCCATACAAGGAGAATTTGATCACCACTATTTTGCAAAAACATTGGCTATGTTCAATACTTGGCCCATTTTCTATTTTTGATTTTTCAGGTTGTCCCGCCCTAAACTCATGCCATTTGTTAAACCAAAAGTTGGTTTCAACAAACAAAACACCACTATTTAAAAAATTGGTGTCAGTAAGATTTTTCAATGTTTTTGAAAGAAGTCTCTTTTTCTCACCAAGGCTGCATTTAATTGATTAAATACAGTAAAAACAGTAATATTGTGAAATATTCTATTTGAATATAATGTAAAACATAATTTATTTCTGTGATGCAAAGCTGAATTTTCAGCATCATTACTCCAGTCTTCAGCGTCACATGATACTTCAGAAATCATTCTAATATGCTGATTTGCTGCTCAAGAAACATTTATAATTATCAATTAACAGCTGTGCTGTTTTCAACATTCTGAAAAATGTTTTCAGAATTTTCGAGAAATAGAAAGTTCACAAGAACAGCATTTATTTGAAATACTCTTTACTCTCAATTTTGATCAATTTAATGCATCCTTGCTGAATAAAAGTATTAATTTCTTTAAAAAAAATGGGATAGGAGAAGTTATTTAAATAAAGTGGTGCATTTCATTGCACAATAAACTAAACTTTAAGAGTGTTTACTGTTTGATTTATGGTCCTTGTGAAAAAGTCATTAGCACTGAACTCTGTTGACTCCATTCCTGTTTGACTGTTGTTTCAAACCAGAGCAGTTACACATAAAGAAAACTACCCATTACTAACCTGCTCTGCATTAGTCATTAGATCCATACGTTCTTCGTAGTTCGTACTATACTGTAGTTTGAAGTCCTTTACATAAAATGGAAGTCCTATATATCCTGTTTGAAGTTCTACCCAAACCTGCAGGAACTCTGGAAGCCCTGCAACACACACATGGCTTCTGTATTTAGCAGTTCAGCTTTTGTTTTTATAATGCCCCCTGACACCAAAGCTCACGTTTCTGCTGTGAGGAGCAGATGAGGAGAATGAAAGAGAGAATGGGCCCAGGAAAGACAGAGATGATTTAAATATCTTATTTGCTTAGGTAAAAAGTACTTTGGCAGTAAAATGACAGTTAATATATTGTATTTTGAGATTATGGGTCAGAGACAAAAAGGGGTTTTCAAGCACAAAGACAATAAAGGTTTAATACAGCTTTTTTTCTCTGTACACTCTTAAAACTAAAGGTGCTTCACAATGCCATAGAAGAACTGTTTTTGTCTAAATGGTTCCATAAAGAACCTTTAACATTTGAAGAAGCTTTCTGTTCTGCAAAAGGTTCTTTGTGGTGAAAAAAGGTTCTTCAGATTATAAAAAGGTAAGAAAGAGATGGTTCTTTAAAGAACCTTTGACTGAATGGTTCTTTGTGGAAGCAAAAAGTGGTTCTTCTATGGCATCGCTGTGAAGAACCTTTTAAAGCATGTTTATTTTTAAGAGTCTATATATGTATTTTTTTTTCTGAGCAAAAAGTAATGACCATCATTTATTTCATGTCTTTTGAGTGACATTTTAACTGTGATATTTGATAATGCGTTTATCATAGTATTTTGTGTGCAGTTACAGGATCTTGATAATATGATAATACTTTTAATACTGACAATGACAATACTTTTAATAGTTAAAGGAGAAGTTCACTTCCAGAATGAAAATTTACTGATAATTTACTCACCGCCATGTCATCCAAGATGTTCATGTCTTTCTTTCTTTCTTTAGTCTAAAGAAATTAACATTTTTGTGGAAAACATTCCAGGATTTTTCCTCCTTATTGTGGATTTCACTGAGGCTGAAGGTTCAAATTGCAGTTTCAGTGCAGCTTTGACATGACACGATCCCAGCCGAGGAATAAGGGTCTTATCTAGTAAAATGATCGGCCATTTTCTCGTCTTGCAACAGCCTGAAGTCACACATTATGTAATCATGCATAAACGGAAATACTGACCCAGTATTTGGTTAAAAAGCTTATAAATTGTCTTTTTTTTTAAGAAAATGACTGGCTGGGATTGTGTAGAGCCCTTTGAAGCCTCATTGAAACTACAGTTTGGACCTTCAACCTGTTGGCCTCAACTGTTGGCCACAGCACTGACCTCCATTATATGGAGAAAAATCCTGCAAAAACTTAATTTCTTTGTGACTGAAGAAAGACATAAACATCTTGGATGACATGGGGGTGAGCAAATTATCAGGACATTTTCTTATATAAATAAATAAAGGTGACTTTAATGATTTCCTATTTATATACCCATAGTATTTAAGTCTTGATCCAAGATTTTTAGTACACTCTTAAAAATATAGGTGCTTCACGATGCCATAGAAGAACCTTTTTTATCTAAATGGTTCCATGAAGAACCTTTAACATCTGAAGAACCTTTCTGTTTCACAAAAGGTTTTTTGTGGCGAAAGAAGGTTCTTCAGATTACGAAAAGGTAAGAAAAAAATGGTTACATAGGAGTGTACTATAGTATTATAATGGCAATGTGATCAAAAAGATAAACATGCCATTATGCATGTTCAAAAATCTTGATACTCTTGTGTAGCATGTGAGATTTAAAATAATTATTTTTGTTAGGAGTCAAAAGAGCAGTATAGCTGCTCAGATAATTTGGTTGTAGATGCATATAACCAGAAATGTTTGAGCTCATACTGAGATCTCTGATTTTTGATGGCAGACTTTATCTTGGCAAACATGAGCACAGTTTAAGACATTGTTGAAGTCTTATCTGAAACTCTGGAGGAGACTTTTGAGATTACTGCACTGTAAAAAAAAAAAAAATTCTACTATTACACATGTAATTCAATGTGTTACTTGACATTTCTTTGTTATTATTTGTAAAAGTTACTAGCATATTTTGATAGCAAATTGTTTCAAAGTAAATCTGAGGCGCATGAGAGTTAAAAAATACTATATTTACTCACTATTTTGTCTAGGGGAAGCAATTGAGACACTAAAGAGTCACTAAAAATCTATTTTGTGGTTTTTCTTTCATTTGAGGAGATATCTAAGAGTCTCATGCCATAGCTGTGTATCACAGACGTGCATGCAGCAGTGGTTAGTATTGTTTAGGCTCTGTGGATGATCGAGTCGGCTGAGTCAATATTATGACTGTGTCTCCGACCCCCTGGAGAATTCATGGAGTATTCCTCTGCCCTTCTACAAATCCTAGTATCTGTTTTGTGTTACGTGCACTCCAGCTTCGAAACATTTGGAATGTTTTTTCTGGTCACGGTTTATTTCGTTTGTGCTGAACACACATACATACACACCTGTTTTTGGCCTGTGGGACTGATTCATTCAGCAGGGCGGTGAACGGGTGGATGAAATGCATCATGAGAATCGTTTTCATTCCCATAAAGCTGGGATTTCACTGCATCTCCAAGAAAACATGGTGATAAGAGAAAAATGTCACGTTTAAGAGATGTTTTGCTTGCCAAATGAAATCTCATGGGTTGAAGCAGAGTCCAAGACATATGGTCACATACTTTAAGAAAGCTGTGAAGAGTAAATGTGCAACCTGATTTGACCCTTAAAATGTGAGTTAAGCACATGGGGTTACAAGTTTGTACAAAACCCTAACCTTAAAAGATTAGTTCACTTCTAGATTAAAAATGTGCTGATCATTTACTTATTCCCATGTCATCCAAGATGTTCATGTCTTTCTTTCTTGGGTCGTAGAGAAATTAGGTTTTTGAGGAAAACATTCCAGGATTTTTCTCCATATAGTGGACTTTAATGGTGGCCAAGTGGTGAAGGTCCAAATTGCAGTTTCAATGCAGCTTCAAAGGGCTCTACATTATCCCACCTGAGGAATAATTGTCTTATCTAGTGAAACAGTCGGTCTTTTTCTAAAAAAAATTAAAATAATATACTTTTTAACCACAAATGCTAATCTTGCACTAGCTTTACTTCTTGCATTACGTAGTCATGTTGGAAAGGTCACGCGTGAAGTAGGCGTAGCACGCCAGTGTTTACAGAGCGAGCACGCAAAGAAAGCCTTTTACAAAAAAACAACGATGTTGGATGATTTTGAAGTTAGAGCCGAAAATTAGATACCTTACCTACCTTTGTAAAGATGAAGAACTAACCGTGCCTGACTTTTCCAACCTGATTACGTAATGCATGAAGTGAGGCATGCGCATTGCAGAGCTTGTGCAAGATGAGCATTTGTGGGGTTTTTTGAAAGTCCGTATGTTTCGCCAAATAAGACTCCTTGGCTGGGATCCCGTAGAGCCCTTAAAGCTGCATTGAAACTGCAGTTTGAACCTCAAACCAGCTGGCCACCATTGAAGTCCACTACATGGAGAAAAATCCTGAAATGTTTTCCTTGAAAAACTGAATTTCTTTTCAACTGAAGAAAGAAAGACATCTTGGATGACATAGGGGTGAGCAAATTATCAGGATTTTTTTTTTTCTTGAAGTGAACTAATCATATACTAATAATAGTATATGAATTGCAGTGATGCTTAGGCGATAAATATTTTTTATGACATTTCTTTAAAAAAATTTTTAATGCAATTTCATATGCTGCTCTTTTGAACTCTATTAATTTAAGAATCTTAAAAAAAAAATACGCAGCACAACTATTTTTTTATATGAAATATCAGGTCTGATTTCTGAAATATCATATGACACTGAAGACTGGAATAATGAAAAATAAGCTGCATTTATGTTTGATATTTATCAGATGCATTGAATGTATTATGCATTTGTTTTGTGTTTAGGCTTGTGCATGTGTTATAAGGGTCAATCTTTTGAAATTTATGAGATTTATACATCATCTGAAAGCTGTATAAATAAGCTGTTGATTGGTGTATGGTTTGTTAGTTTGCCAAGATACAACTATTTGAAAATCAGGAATCTAAGGGTGCAAAAAAATCTAAATTGAGAAAATCACCTTAAAAGTTGTCCAAGTAAAGTTCTTAGAAATGCATATTACTAATCAAAAATTCAGTTTTGATGTATTTATGGTAGGAAATTTACAAAATATCTTCACGGAACATTAAGATATTCTTTACTTAATATCCTAATAATTTTTGGCATAAAAAAATCTGATCATTTTGACCCATACCATGTATTTTTGGCTATTGCTAGAAAAATACCTGCGCTAATTAAGACCAGGGTCACATTTAGGCACACTGAATAAACATGTTAAAGACCCTGCAGTGTGGAGAAAATTCCCAGACTGGCAAGCACTTGCAGGGAAGATTAACAAACAGGGAGTGTGACAGGAAAAATACCTTTAATGAATTTACTGGAATTCCAATAGATCTCAATAATGGGCCTTGACAGCTGAAGTGTTATTACAGTACAAACTACTTTAAACGATTTGAACAAACCCTAATCCCTAAGTATTAACCACTAATGCGCAACACTGTTTGGTCTACAGACATGAATGATATTGCAAACTGTGTGGCTTGTTGAGGATTTGGGTTGTTATTTTTTTTAAGTTGTTGGATGTGCCATTTTCAACTGGGAGATAATAAAATAGGTAAAACATTAGCATAGATTTAAACTGACAAAGTGTAAACCCATGGGAACCCCCACATCATAAATACATGATGGTGGGCTCTTTTAATTTTGAGCAATGTACACAGACCAGCCATTTCATAGAGACATGGGAATCATAAAACCTTTGTATCTAAAGAAATAACTTTAGAATTAAACATGCTATATTATATGCCACTGCACCTTTAAAACATTTACATTATATATATATAGACCTTTTTTCCTGAGTAAACGATGAGCGCCGCCATTACAAATTCTAATGCCAGATTGGATCCTTCTCTGTTCGGGTCTCCATAGGAACTCATTTAAATAGTAAACATCTGTTTTTAATTTAATTTATTTCTGTGATGCAAAGCTGAATTTTCATCAGCCATTACTCCAGTCTTCAGTGTCACATGATCCTTCAGAAATCATTCTAATATTCTGATTTATTACTTTCATTGTCGATGTTGGAAAGAGTTGTGCTGCTTAATCTTTTTTTTAGAAACCTGTGATGCTTTTTTCAGGATTCTTTCATGAATAAAAAGTTAAAAAGAACAACATTTATTCAAAATAGAAATCTCTTCTAACAATAGAAGTCTTTACTAGCACTTTTTTAGAATCAATTTAACACATCCTTGCTGAATAAAAATATAAATTTCTTTCAAAGAGATATAGAAAAAAATGACTGACCCCAAAGTTTGAACGAGGTGTTTATTGTTACAATCGTTTTCTATTTTAAATAAATGCTGTTCTTTTTAATGTTTTATTTATCAAAGAATCCTGAAAAAGTATCACAGGTACCAAAAAAATATATATAATAAATCAACATATTAGAATGATTTCTGAAGGATCACGTGACACTGAATACTGGAGTAATGCTACTGAAAATTCAGCTTTGCATGACAGGAATAAATTACATTTAAAAGTATATTCATATAGAAAACAGTTATCTTAAATCGCATTAACATTTGAGAATATTACAGTTTTTTTCCGTATTTTTAATCACATAAACACAGCCGTGATGAGCAGAAAAGTCTCCTTTAAAAAGCATTAAAAATTGTACTGATCTAAAGCTTTAAGCAGCAGTGTATATACACACACCAGTGTCAAAAAATAAGATGTAAATGTTTTTGACAGAAGACAAAACTGCATGTATTTGATAAAAACTGTAATATTATGAAAATTTATTATAATTTTAAATAACCATTTTCTTTTTTAATATATTTTAATTTAATTTTAATTTAATATATTCCTGTAATCCAAACCTGAATTTCCAGCATCAGTACTTCAGTCTTCAGTGTCACCTGATCTTACAGAAGTCATTCTAATTTGGTGAAAATTGTTGAAAACAATGTTGAAATTTTATTTTAAATACTTTTGTAACATTATGTCTTTAATGTCACTTTCGATTAATTTAATGCATCCTTGCAAAATGAAAATATTTTTTTTTAATTTGTCCTCAAACATTTTAAACTGTCTTGTTTTATTTCTTATAGAGAGGGCTGTTAAATTTACCGCAGGGGCCGTTGTTGATCGAACCAGTTCGTGGCCACACTCCAAACGTCACTCATCCACGACACCCACATGTGATCTACCAGAGTTCAGCCTGGAGTGGACTCAGGCGGCGACGTAGCACTGATGCACACAGTGTTCATCAGAGTCCCTGTGGGGTTAAAGGTCAGATATGTTAGATGTCTAAAAGTCATAATAAAATCACACTTCACTAAAATCATTACTTTGGGGAACTCATTTTTTGTGTGTCTGGTCCCATGTGTGTGTCCGGTGCAGATGGTTCTGAGTTTTCTCAGCAGGTGGAGCAAGAAAGAGAGCACTGGGAGCAGGAGCAGCGCCAGCAGGGTGGGGATCGTAATAATCCGGATCGGGAGTATGATCGACCGCGAAGGATCTCGCCTCGCTCCATCAGCAAAGAACGCTGGGTGGAGACCATGGTGGTGGGCGACTCTAAACTCGTGGACTACCATGGAAGTGGAAATGTTGAGTCCTACATCTTTACCATCATGAACATGGTAAGTGCATTCAAGTACTACTGGGAAGTTTGAAAGTCACAATACTATAATATTTTGTAAATGCAATTTAAATGCAAATCATTAATTTTAACAAATTTATTGTCATTACATATAGGGATGAACCGAATGTTCGGCAACCGAAATTATTCGGCCGAATAAGCGAAAAGGCAGAATAAATTATACCGAACAATGACGTGCCATGATCAAATAGAGGCCAGTGTGGAAGCATTTAAAACTGTCAGAGAAAGATGCAAAAATCATTACAAGCATCGACATTGAGAGACTGTTTAGTATCGAATCACATGTCTTCCATGAGAAGAGAAAGAATGGTTGTTGCTGGTTACTGTATGATGACTGAAATCGCGATATGGCCTTAAACCATTAGTAAATAAACTACAGAACGATATGTTGTCTAATAAATGCACAAATTGTATTTATTTTGACAGCGCTGCACAAGCTCCTTAGCCAGGGTTCAAAGTCTACAGTGTGAGGAAAATCTGTGTGATGAGAATAGTTCATAAATCTGCTGCTGTCAGCAAATGTAGTGCTAAAGTCTTCTTGCGGATTTCCGCCAAAGTAAAAGTCCACATTCATAAATGTTAGTATTGTAATTTTACTGTTAATCTGTAAAATAAAATAAAAAAGTAACACAAAAATAATGATAACAATCATTACAACAGCTCTATTAACACATTTAATATAACATTCTCATTTGCTCAGCAAGGCTGCATTTATTTGTACATTAAAAACACATGCCTGATTCAAGAAGGGGGTCTTAAAAATGGCCAAAGAATATTATTTGACTAACTTCTTAATTTTAAGTTAAATTGTGCTTTGTTGGTAGGCTATAATGTCAGTATCAGTGTTAAATAAATATTTTTAAATAGCTGTTTTGTAATTTATTTTTTTGATCACAGGAATAAATTACATTTTGAAATATATTCAAATAGAAAGCAGTTATTTTAAATAGTAAAAAAAAAGTTCAAAATATTACTGCTTTTGCTGTATTTTGGATCAAATAAATGCAGGCTTGGTGAGCAGAAGAGGTCTCTTAAAAACATTAAAAATCTTACTGTTCAGAAACTTTTGCCTGGTAGTGTAAATATTTTGTATCTCTTTTTTGTAGGTGGCTGGAATTTTTCACGATGCCAGCATAGGTAATGCTATCCATATCGTATTGGTCCGACTCATTCTGCTACATGGAGAGGAGGTACATATGAATCAAGGCATAATTTGTTTAATTTCCAGTCCTTCCTAGCTTAAAAGATGATCCAAAGTGATTTATGCTTTTTTTACTGGACAATATTGCTACTTTTGCTTTACTACTTTTGTGTGTTTTCAGAAAGGGCTGAAGATCATTCACCACGCTGATACAACTCTCAACAGCTTCTGTACCTGGCAAAAAAACCTCAATCCTCAGAGTGACACTCATCCTGCTCACCATGATGTTGCTATACTCATCACACGGTAAAAACACCCTGGGATACACAAAGCACATACACACACACACACACACACACACACACACACACGCACATATATATATATATATATATATATATATATATATATATATATATTTTTTTTTATTTATTTTTTTTTTTTTAACTGTACTGTTTGGAATCAAATGATTTGCTATCCGATTGGAGTGCTTCGAAACTAAATAATTTTGAGACGCAGTGGTTTACTGATTCAGAGTTTCAAAAAACTGATGATACTTTGCTCACTTTCTCTATAATTTATTCGTTGTTTGACTTGAAATCATTACAATTAATAGGCCTTACTTGCAATGTTTTTATTAAATTGTTAGACAGTTTCTGTCAAATTAAAAACATTTCATGACACTCA
This sequence comes from Garra rufa, assembly GCF_049309525.1. Classification (NCBI taxonomy): domain Eukaryota; kingdom Metazoa; phylum Chordata; class Actinopteri; order Cypriniformes; family Cyprinidae; genus Garra; species Garra rufa. Next base: position 50,172,865 of record NC_133365.1, read on the forward strand.
TTATCTGGTTCTTGCCTAAAAAAACAGGTATATAATGTGCGTTGTTAACAGATTACAGTTTGGTCAACCTCTGCTTATGGATATATATGTTAGAAAATGTTATTTATACATCTGATTCATTTTTGTATTAGCTTTTATTTTTATATTTTTAGTTTGGATTTTAATTTCAGTAATTTTATGTATTATTGTAATTTTTATTAATTTCTGATTTTAGAATATTTCAAAATATTTTTAAATCAATTTTATTTTAGTTGTGGTTTTATTTCAGTTAGTAATTGTAGTATTTATCATAAACATTTTTAATCTAATATTTATATTAATGATTTGTGAAGGATTGTGTGACAGACTAAAATAGCTTCTATAATGAGAATAATATTTTTTTGTAAAATATGTTTTAATTAAAATCAGTTAATATTAAATTATATTAATATTTCACAATAGTACTGTCAAGTATATGCATTCTTGTCAAATACATGTCACATATACGCATTCTTATGGTTATAAAATTATCTAAACGATGTAAATAATATCTAAAGATCTCTTTCTAAATTAAATGCATTTAGTCCATGAAATTATTTAATGGAATAAACCTCTGAAACAACTGCACATATATTACCTAGTAAAACACATAATAATACCATTACCAAAGGATAAAGTGCTGTCAAACACATGAACCCGCTGACTCTCATTTATTATCATGAATGTCAGTTTCTTGGTTACAGTAATGGAGCTGCCCGCCTCTAAGCATTTAACAGACCCTAAACGCTCTCGTCTCAACCCAGAACACCACAAATGACTCCACCATGTTCAGTGTCCAAGGCTTGAGATTCTCCAGAGCTCATTTACGCTGAACACAGCCAGATAAATGACAAAGAATTCAACCCCTGCCATAACTCTTCTTCAACAGTTTCACCCCTGCAGCACGACTTTAGTAGCCTATAAAATGAATCAAAGCAGCTGTTGTGTCTGACCTGATGTGATCTCTCCTCTCAGGAAGGATATCTGTGCAGGCATGAATCAGCCGTGTGAGACGCTGGGCTTGTCTCACCTGTCGGGCATGTGCCAGCCGCATCGCTCTTGTAATATCAATGAGGACTCAGGGCTACCTGTCGCTTTCACCATCGCTCATGAACTCGGACACAGGTATGTTTATATGGGGCATTCTCTTGAAATGGTGCCTAAATAAGGTATTCATTTTTCATTAGCATTTGGAAAAGTCACATTTTTCTCACCTCAGGCTCAATGTTTGTGCCAAGAATATTTTTTTCTTGAAAAACTGGTCACAATTTGTTGTAGTTTTGTTTTACAAGATGATAGCGCTGTGACTAATGATTATTTTGGTAATGGAGTAATTGTTTGATTATTCCGACAATCAAGTAATCAGATAATTGTAATTTTTTTGAGGTTATTAAAATAGACCTAAGTTAACAATAGGCTTTAAAATTACTTAAAATACACATTTTATAGCAATGAGGCAATAATAATTGGTTCAAATAAAGGATTTTTTTTTTAAATCGAGTACTCGAACGGAATCAAGGAATCGTGACAACCCTACAAGATGACACTCTTAAATAATAATAGTAATAATATTGTTATTAAAAAAGATAAACAGTGGAAAGTCACAGCCTTATGTGGTTGAACAGAAATTGGGAAAAAAAGGCTTTTCTGCATTTTTTTTTACAGATAAAGCATTTTAGAATATAATACACATTTAAAAATAATAGTGCTGAGCAATGATTAATCGTGATTAATCACATTCAAAGTAAAAGTTTTTGTGTATATAATATACTGTATGTGTGTGTACTTTGCATATTTGTTATGAATATGGGTTAAAGATGTCCATGTCAAAAGAAATTTACAAAAGTGATTTTATGTCCATAGAAAGCACATTAAATGTAAGTAAAGTGTCTACTTTTAAGGTTTCAAATAAGTTTTTGGAGAATAAAATGTCAAAATTTGGTCATTGTCATTCAGTGTAATACAATATTTATGTAAAAATTCAAACAGCTTGCTTATTCTGACTTGTACAAATTAAAACATACAAAACAATTAGGGAGCATATTCAATTTTATTGTGCTTTAAATGAGTAAAACATTTTTACTGACAAATAGGGAAAACTTAGGAAAGTGGCAAAGTTATAAAATGTATAATTTCAATTAATATTAATAATTTCACGATATTGCTGTTTTTACTGTATTTGAATCAAATAATTGCAGACTTGGTGAGCATAAAGGACATTAAAACATTAAAAATATCGTATTGACCCCTAATTTTGTACTGTATGTTTAAAAAGATAAAAAGGTGACGGCACCTTGTTTTGTGTTGTAGTTTCGGAATCCATCATGACGGTCAAGGGAATGACTGTGAGTTAGTAGGGAGGCATCCCTTCATCATGTCCCGCCAGCTCCACTATGACTCCTCTCCTCTCACTTGGTCCTCCTGCAGCAAGGAGTACATAACACGCTTTCTCGAGTGAGAACACGCACTCATGTACAGGAACATGTAATTGCATGCTTTATATCTTACATCTTACCACTAATTTCTGAATATTTCAGATGTTAAACTTCATTTATAAAGCTCTGTTATCCTCTCAGTCGTGGTTGGGGTTTCTGTCTGGATGACCGGCCATCTAAGAGAGACCTCAGCTCTCAGATGGCAGCACCGGGAGTGCGATACACCCCTCAGCACCAGTGCCAGCTGCAGTATGGGCCCAACGCCACCTTCTGCTCAGAAGTGGAAGTAAGAAGTGCATTCATTTAAAAATCATGTAAAGGGGTCATCAGAAAGTTCATATGATTCTTTAGGGTCTTAATGAAAAATCTCTAATATACTTTGGTTAAAAATTGTCAATAGTAGTGTAAAAAAACACCCTTTTACCTGGTCAAAATCAGCTCTGCAAAATATCAGCTCATTTTATCGCATGGGCCCTTTAAATGCAAATGAGCTCTGCTCGCCCCGCCCCTCTCTGCTGAGGGATTACCAGCTGTAATGTTTACTTTAGCTGCATTTAGCAGGGTTTAGCCATGTTTATCGACAAAACTTGCCAACAAGCGCATTATTAAGAAAGGCCATTTGCAAAGATGCATAAAAACCCTTATACTTCTGCTGTGGGTGAAGCTACATCACAAATGATTCACACGAACATAGATGCATATGTAGATTGGGATCGCTTTAATTTAAAAAACAAAACGACCTGATTTTAAAAAGGGGATATTACTTTTAAAGATTAAAAAATACCACTGGGTGGTTGTGTACACAAACTGCCAACACACATTAATGTTCATACAACATGAAAAAGTTAGTTTTGCATCCAATGACCCCTTTAAAGATTAATAAAATATAGTTCTAAAATATTTGTTCATCACTAATAATGAAAGGGCATGTTCTGGTTGTCAAGCCATTAATTCAGGCTTTTTTTGGGTCCAGAATGTCTGTCAGATTCTGTGGTGCTCTGTAAATGGATCGTGCCGCTCCAAACTGGACTCGCCGATAGATGGAACCAGGTGTGGACCTGAGAAGGTATAAGAGATTTACATTTAGATAGAAGTATATTGTATTATTGTATATTTAATCCTGTCTGTGTGTGTCAGTGGTGTATCTCTGGTGAGTGTGTAATTGTAGGGAAGTTGCCGGAAATAGTGCATGGAGGCTGGGGTCCCTGGAGCACCTGGTCTCATTGCTCTCGCACCTGTGGAGCCGGTGTCCAGTCAGCAGACAGGGAATGCAACCAGCCCAAGTACATATATATACTTGTTTTTTTTTTGTAAAGAAATACTTTTATTCAGCAAGGATGCATTTAAATTTTTTTAACAGCAAATCAGCATATTACAATGACTTCTGAAGGATCATGTGACACTGAAGGCTGGAGTAATGATGCTGAAAATTCAGCTTTGCTATTGCAGGAATAAATTACATTTTAAAATATATTCAAACAGAAAATTGTTTTTTTTTTTATAATATTATTATTTCATATCAATTGTTAAATATCAGTCAGTGTACTTGTGTATATACATATGTCACGTGAAGTCAGGATGTCTGGGTCCAAGTGCAGGTAAGTAATTTTAATGATAACAAAATAACAAAATAAACATAAACCAAAAAGCCAACACGGCACAAACTGAACATAAACTGAAATACAAAATAACAAAACCAAGAACAAGATCAAGATTATCAGGAACACAAAATAACCGTCCGGAACAGAGAGAAGACAATGCAGACATGAATGCGGAGTGAGTAGTGGGATCTCTTATAGTCCAGATAGTGATTGTGAACAGGTGTGCGTGTAATCAGTGATAACGACAAGGACAGGTGAATGCTATCAGAAGTGCAGTGCAGGAAAGGGAAAACAGCGACCTCAGGTGGCTGAGGGAAGCCCCACAGCCCAGATCATGACAGTACCCCCCCTCAAGGGAACGGCTTCCAGACGTTCCCAAAACAAAACAAAAAATCTGGAGGGAGGAGGAACGGTGGAAGGTGCATCAGGGGGAGGGATGGCGGGCCAGGCCCGTGCAGCGGAGGAACGTGAGTGGACACTGCCGCCAGAGGAACGTGAGCTGACCTCGCCGCCAATGGAACAAGAGCTGGCCTGGCCGCCAGAGGAACGTCCGCGGGCCCCGCAGCCAGAGGAATGCGAGTTGGCCCTGCAGCCAGGGGAACAGAAACAGAGAGCGCGGTCACCGGCGCGTCCGGAACAGAGAGAGTGGTCAACACCGCGTCAGAAACAGAGAGAGCGGTCACCGCCGCGTCATGAACAGAGAGAGCGGTCACCGCCGCGTCAGGAACAGAGAGAGCGGTCACCGCCGCGTCCGGAACAGAGAGAGCGGTCACCGCCGCGTCCGGAACAGAGAGCGCGGTCACCGCCGCGTCCGGAACAGAGAGCGCGGTCACCGCCGCGTCAGGAACAGAGAGCGCGGTCACCGCCGCGTCCGGAACAGAGAGCGCGGTCACCGCCGCGTCCGGAACAGAGAGCGCGGTCACCGCCGCGTCCGGAACAGAGAGCGCGGTCACCGCCGCGTCCGGAACAGAGAGCGCGGTCACCGCCGCGTCAGGAACAGAGAGCGCGGTCACCGCCGCGTCCGGAACAGAGAGCGCGGTCACCGCCGCGTCCGGAACAGAGAGCGCGGTCACCGCCGCGTCAGGAACAGAGAGAGCGGTCACCGCCGCGTCCGGAACAGAGAGAGCGGTCACCGCCGCGTCCGGAACAGAGAGAGCGGTCACCGCCGCGTCCGGAACAGAGAGCGCGGTCACCGCCGCGTCCGGAACAGAGAGAGCGGTCACCGCCGCGTCCGGAACAGAGAGAGCGGTCACCGCCGCGTCAGGAACAGAGAGAACGGTCACCGCCGCGTCATGAACAGAGAGAGCGGTCACCGCCGCGTCAGGAACAGAGAGAGTGGTCAACACCGCGTCAGAAACAGAGAGAGCGGTCACCGCCGCGTCATGAACAGAGAGAGCGGTCACCGCCGCGTCCGGAACAGAGAGAGTGGTCAACACCGCGTCAGAAACAGAGAGAGCGGTCACCGCCGCGTCATGAACAGAGAGAGCGGTCACCGCCGCGTCAGGAACAGAGAGAGCGGTCACCGCCGCGTCCGGAACAGAGAGAGCGGTCACCGCCGCGTCCGGAACAGAGAGCGCGGTCACCGCCGCGTCCGGAACAGAGAGCGCGGTCACCGCCGCGTCAGGAACAGAGAGCGCGGTCACCGCCGCGTCCGGAACAGAGAGCGCGGTCACCGCCGCGTCCGGAACAGAGAGCGCGGTCACCGCCGCGTCCGGAACAGAGAGCGCGGTCACCGCCGCGTCCGGAACAGAGAGCGCGGTCACCGCCGCGTCAGGAACAGAGAGCGCGGTCACCGCCGCGTCCGGAACAGAGAGCGCGGTCACCGCCGCGTCCGGAACAGAGAGCGCGGTCACCGCCGCGTCAGGAACAGAGAGAGCGGTCACCGCCGCGTCCGGAACAGAGAGAGCGGTCACCGCCGCGTCCGGAACAGAGAGAGCGGTCACCGCCGCGTCCGGAACAGAGAGCGCGGTCACCGCCGCGTCCGGAACAGAGAGAGCGGTCACCGCCGCGTCCGGAACAGAGAGAGCGGTCACCGCCGCGTCAGGAACAGAGAGAACGGTCACCGCCGCGTCATGAACAGAGAGAGCGGTCACCGCCGCGTCAGGAACAGAGAGAGCGGTCACCGCCGCGTCAGGAACAGAGAGAGCGGTCACCGCCGCGTCCGGAACAGAGAGAGCGGTCACCGCCGCGTCCGGAACAGAGAGCGCGGTCACCGCCGCGTCCGGAACAGAGAGCGCGGTCACCGCCGCGTCCGGAACAGAGAGCGCGGTCACCGCCGCGTCCGGAACAGAGAAAGCGGTCACCGCCGCGTCAGGAACAGAGAGAGCGGTCACCGCCGCGTCAGGAACAGAGAGCGCGGTCACCGCCGCGTCATGAACAGAGAGAGCGGTCACCGCCGCGTCAGGAACAGAGAGAGCGGTCACCGCCGCGTCCGGAACAGAGAGCGCGGTCACCGCCGCGTCCGGAACAGAGAGAGCGGTCACCGCCGCGTCCGGAACAGAGAGCGCGGTCACCGCCGCGTCCGGAACAGAGAGCGCGGTCACCGCCGCGTCCGGAACAGAGAGCGCGGTCACCGCCACGTCCGGAACAGAGAGAGCGGTCACCGCCGCGTCAGGAACAGAGAGAGCGGTCACCGCCGCGTCAGGAACAGAGAGCGCGGTCACCGCCGCGTCATGAACAGAGAGAGCGGTCACCGCCGCGTCAGGAACAGAGAGAGCGGTCACCGCCGCGTCAGGAACAGAGAGAGCGGTCACCGCCGCGTCCGGAACAGAGAGAGCGGTCACCGCCGCGTCCGGAACAGAGAGCGCGGTCACCGCCGCGTCCGGAACAGAGAGCGCGGTCACCGCCGCGTCCGGAACAGAGAGCGCGGTCACCGCCGCGTCCGGAACAGAGAGCGCGGTCACCGCCGCGTCCGGAACAGAGAGCGCGGTCACCGCCGCGTCAGGAACAGAGAGAGCGGTCACCGCCGCGTCAGGAACAGAGAGCGCGGTCACCGCCGCGTCAGGAACAGAGAGCGCGGTCAACGCCGCGTCAGGAACAGAGAGCGCGGTCACCGCCGCGTCCGGAACAGAGAGCGCGGTCACCGCCGCGTCCGGAACAGAGAGCGCGGTCACCGCCGCGTCAGGAACAGAGAGAGCGGTCACCGCCGCGTCAGGAACAGAGAGCGCGGTCACCGCCGCGTCCGGAACAGAGAGCGCGGTCACCGCCGCGTCAGGAACAGAGAGCGCGGTCACCGCCGCGTCAGGAACAGAGAGCGCGGTCACCGCCGCGTCAGGAACAGAGAGCGCGGTCACCGCCGCGTCAGGAACAGAGAGAGCGGTCACCGCCGCGTCATGAACAGAGAGAGCGGTCACCGCCGCGTCATGAACAGAGAGAGCGGTCACCGCCGCGTCAGGAACAGAGAGCGCGGTCACCGCCGCGTCCGGAACAGAGAGCGCAGCCGCCTCAGCGCCAGGAACAGGAGGTGCGGTCACAGGAACGGAGACAACGGACCCTTCCGCCTTCTCACGGAAGAGCCACTCCGCCCCCACCGCAAAGCGGGAACGCCGTTGCGCCATCTCAGCCCTGCAGGCTTCCATCTCAGCCAGTTGGAGGTAGATTATCTTCTCGAATCGAGCGGCCGACGCTGCCGCCTCCTCAGAAAGGAAAAAAAAATTACTCCCCGCTGGACCCATAGCGGATGTCTGCATTCTGTCACGGTTGGAATAAGGGTCTGGGTCCAAATGCAGGGAAAGTAAGAATATTTAATAAAACAAAACACAAATAAACATAAACAAAAAGCCAACACGGCACAAACTGAACATAAACTGAAATACAAAATAACAAAACCAAGAACAAGATCAAGATTATCAGGAACACAAAATAACCGTCCGGAACAGAGAGAAGACAATGCAGACATGAATGCGGAGTGAGTAGTGGGATCTCTTATAGTCCAGATAGTGATTGTGAACAGGTGTGCGTGTAATCAGTGATAACGACAAGGACAGGTGAATGCTATCAGAAGTGCAGTGCAGGAAAGGGAAAACAGCGACCTCAGGTGGCTGAGGGAAGCCCCACAGCCCAGATCATGACAACATATATATGTAATATAGATATAAAGTATGTTTTTTTGTATTAATATTTTATATATAAAGTATTTTTTGTGTGCGTACACTACCAGTCAAAAGTTTTTGAACAGTAATATTTTAAAGTTTTTTTAAAGAAGTCTCTTCTGCTCACCAAGCTTGCATTTATTTGACCCAAAGAACAGTAAAAACAGTAAAATTTTGAAATATGTTTACAATTTAAAATAACTGTTTCTATTTGAATATACTATAAAATGTAATTTATTTCTGTGATCAAAGCTGAATTTTCAGCTGGTTCAGCATTTATCTGAAAGAAATGATAGAAATTAATACTTTTATTAATTAAAAGTGATGATTAAGACATTTATAATGTTACAAAAAGTTTTCTATTTCAGATAAACGCTGTTCTTCTGAACTATTTATTTATCAAAGAAACCTGAAAAAATTCTACTCAGCTGTTTTCAACATAATTTTCAACAAAATTTGATTTTTGAAGGATCATGTGACTGCAGTAATGATGCTAACAATACAGCTTTGAAATCACAGGGATAAATTACATTTTAAAATATATTTTAATGGAAAACAGTTACTTTAAATAGTAAAAATATTTCAGAATTTTACTGTTTTTGCTGTACCTTGGATCGAATAAATGCAGGCTTGGTGAGCAGAAGAGATTTCTTTGAAAAAAAAACGTAAAAAATGTGACTGTTCAAATAATTTTGACTGGTACATTTAAAAATAAAATACCGCTAGAACAGTAATACTGTGAAATAACTTAAAATTTACTATGTGAATATATTTTAAAATGTATTTTATGCACACACACACACACAATTTAAATACAATACATTATGTGCCAAGAAGATTAACAACTAAAAGTTTCAAAAATCAAATCAGAATTTGCATACTGGGCACAATAAACACAGCATAAAAACATTATGGTAGTATGCTGTTCAATTCAAGTATTTCTGCCCATTATCTGATGTACTACCAGCAGAATGCACTAGATGGCACACCGGTAACTATTTTACAAACCTTTGCCTTTTGGTGTGTAGTTAGGGCTCTGTCATATATCGACTACAGCATCTTAAAACCACTCTATTTTGTGTCTTTAAGTAACCACATCTCAAAATTTTTTCTCCCCATTTCAATTCCTCCACCTTCTCTGTCTTTAATTGTACATTTTGCTGAGCATGATCTGTAGTGTGATTTTTGTTTCTATGCACAGGCCTGAGTTTGGAGGCAAATATTGTACAGGCGAGCGGAAGCGCTACAGAATTTGCAACACAAAGCCTTGTACCAGAAAACATCCATCCTTCAGAGAGATGCAGTGCAGTGAATTTAACACAGTGCCATACCACAATGAACTCTACGAGTGGATACCTGTCATAAGCTCATGTAAGATCACTTTGCATCAAAATATTGCATTCAAATTTGTTTGTGCATGAAACAAAATCAGTAGTTGTGGTTGATGTTACCATAAGAGAAAGACTGTTTGAGCAAAAAGTTTGGGGGCAGTGAGGTTTTTTATGGGTTTTGAAATAAGTCTCTTATGCTAACGAAAGCTGGATTTATTGTATGTGATCAAAAATACAAAAAAGTGGAATATTGTAAAATATTATTTCAATTTATTATAATACCTGTTTTCTATTTGAATATATTTTAAAAAATGTAAATAGAGTACTGTTCAAAAGTTTGGGGTCAATGCGATTTTTTAAAATCCTTTATTCTCTAAGGCTGCATTTGCTTGATAAAAATACAGAAAAAAACAGCAATATTGTGACATATTATTAAAATTTTAAATAGTTATTTTCTATTTGAATTTATTTTAAAATGAAATGTGTTCCTGTCATGCAAAGCTGAATTTTCAGTATCATTACTCCAGTCTTCAGTGTCACATGATCCTTTAGAACTCATTTGAATATGCTGGTTTGCTGCTTAAGAAACATTTCTTATTATCATCAAACATGCCCGAACACCCTAGCATCATGGTAGTGATTTTTGCATTCAATTTGCATTTTTTTAAGAAGTTGGAAAAAATATTATGTTTCTTTTTCTCAAGAACTGTTTGAATAAACACAACTGGCTACACAACTGTAAAGCATTTAAAGTTAGTTATTAGCCTTGAAAAAAGAAAACGTGCTTTCTACAACTGAACAGCTGAGCCAAGATACTGTGTTAATGCACTCTGCGGCGGGTCGAGGCCTGTTGACATTAACATAAAACGTCTTACATGTGGCTGCTTACAATTTTATAGAGTTTGTTGGTTCACATTCAAGAATGCCCCACTTTTATTAGCCAGCTTTAGAGGCGTGTGGATTCCTGACACAAGTGTTTAGTCATTGTTGTTTGCTCTGTTTAAGGCTTTGGAGCACAGCGTGAGGTCTGCATTGTAGATTATAGCCTAAATACTATTTGATGTTTGCATGGTAACAATACCAATTAATTATACATTTTATGTGATTTCTGGGGGGGTCTTTTGTCTGACTTTGTTAACTTAAGAGTTACAAAAAAGTTACACTCCCCTACCGTTACTTTCAGTAAGAATTTTATTTTTAAGAAATGACTACCTTTATACAGTTAGGACGCATTGAATTGATCAAAAGTGTCAGTGAAGACAACAGTTTTCAACATTGATAATAATAAGAAATTTCCTTAAAAGCAAATCAGCATATTAGAATGATTTCTGAAGGATCATGTGACACTGAAGACTGGAGTAATGATGCTGAAAATTCAGCTTTGCATTACTGGAATAAATTACATATCTTCAAATATATTAAAACAGAAAACAATTATTCAAGCACTTTAAGGCATTTAAACACATTTGAAAAAAGACATTATGTAGTAAGACTTTGTTGCGAATACAGGTAATTTACCGTAGAAATATTATGTTTTGTACCATTTATGACTGTTATAGCACTAGCTGTGGTCCGATTTCTTTGAAACTTTGCATGTTTGTTTAGAATCACCTGTCGCATGTGCTCAACATGTTTGAAGTTTTGAGTTTTCCTTTAGACTTCATAGGATGTGGGGTAAATTCAGACAGGCCCCTTTTATAAACAACCCCATTATAGCTTCCCAAAGGGTAAATTTCAACATTTTTGATAATTATTGATCTAGAGAGTCCAGAGAACTTTACAGCAGTGTTTTAGTTTGCAAACGTTTTTTACATTTTCTCAATCAATTAACAAGTATTTGATTGACAGGAGTGGTTCTAGATGCAAAGTTGTCCAGAATGAGGAGTTCTGTCATATGATACAAATTTGCAATGCACAATTGTTTACACCTTTGAAAAAAATGCAATATCACCCCCCTCAGTGAACCATGTGTCAAACAGGCCCACCAAGTTTCATTCTGATCGGCCTCCGTTAACCATGTCTAATAAGTGCTCAAACTTCGTCTGCCATGTTTTTATTTTTGAGATACGCAAATGTTCTTATAGACTTCGGACCAAGACCGCACACACCGATTTTCATGTTGATAGGACAAATGGTTGTGTGGGTATAGACATTTTTATGTTTTTTCCTTTTTATAGCGCCACCAAGTGGCCAAGCTCCATGACTTTTGTCCTATGATCTCAGATTGAGCTCTTACATAAGTGTTTTGAGTTTGGCAAAGATATCTCATTCCATTCAGGAGTTATAGACATTTTACTAAAAGTGGCCCTGCCCCTTTTGAACGTTTTGGTGTCGAAAGTTCAACTTTTTTTGGCAATTATTGATATTCGCTCTCCAGAGCATATTTCTGCACTGGTTTGCTTCCGATTGGGTGAAAAACCTAGGACTAGTTTGCAAAAGTAGTTTTTTCAAAAGAATCCAAAATACCCCCAAATTTCTCTAGGCTCACAATTGAATCTGAGGCATGCATTTTGTCTGGCACGAGCCAAAGTTTGCAATGACATAAGACTTGAGTCTGCGACTGATACTTTAGGAGTTGTGAGCGTTTTCGTACTTTTGATCGTTAATGTACTCCCGTCAGTCCAATTGGGGCAAGCATTGGTGATGTTGTCGGTGGTGTGAGTACTACCATCTCTCCAAGTTTCAAGTCTCTACGACTTATAGTTTGGTCTGCACAATGAGTTTTAAGTAGAGTTTGCTGATCCGTGGTCATTCTAACAATTACAATAGGGTTCTAAGTATGCGCTTCAACCCCTAATTACAGTTTGTCCTGTATTTTTGATCAAATAAATGCAGCCTCGGTGAGCTTAAGTGATTTCTACAGACCCCAAACATTTTGGTAAAACACTTTAGCACACAGTATTATATTAAAATAATTCACTATATAATACAGAAAGTAGCATATCTCTCTTTCGTTCTGTCTCTTTCACAGCACGTCCATGCGAGCTGCACTGCAGGCCTGTGGATGAAGACTTTTCAGAGAAAATGTTGGATGCGGTTACAGATGGAACACCCTGCTTTATGAACAACAACAGCAGGAACATCTGTGTCAATGGTGTGTGCAAGGTAGTGTGGCTGGGTATGTCTTACTTTCAACCCAGTTGTGCTCACGTGTGCATTGATGTACATTAATGTATAAAAAGTGCACTTAAGAGAAACTTTTACATATTATCTATCAAAATATCAAAGCAAGTGTGTGTATCTGTGCTGCACAAGCTTCACTAACATCATGATTCTTTATTGTTTCTTTATTTCATTATTGTTGCTCAATGTTTTTAAATCAGCTGGTGCTTTGGTCTTTTTTTAGTCATTTCTTCTCAAGTAAACACGGGTCTAGTTCATCAGACTAACTACAAACATGTTCCACTAACATTTCACAAACACAAAGTGGTGCAATACTTTTAGCTTTATTTTGAAAATCATGGTACCATTCAAAAGTTTGGGGTCACTGAGATTTTTGAAAGACGTTTTTGCTCACCAGGGCTGCATTTATTTGATCAAAAATACAGTAAAAACAGTAATATTGTGGAATATTTTTTACAATTTTTAAATAACTCTTTTCTGTTTGAATATATTTTAAAGTGTCATTTATTCCTCAAGTCAACAGCATGTAGGTTCATTTTTAGCTATACCTAATATTAAAGGATAACTATTGCCAAAATGCAACCTGGGCTGTTTTTTTACTGTAAATGAGACAAACTTATATCTAAATGCATAATTATGACAAACGAGCCGTTTCTGAGATTGACCGTGATTTCGTTTTGTGGTCAATGGCCGGTGAATGGGAGTTCTAGGGGCATAACTTTGAGCGCATCAAAATCGATATTTTTACAACACTAAGAAGGCTCAACACACCATGAAACTTTGCTCGAAGTATCGCCTGCAATTCGTTGTTTTGTCGCAAGTGAAAAACAATATTAACCTTCTAGCTGTAAAAAGAGCCTCATATAAGCCTAATATTTCGTCCTATGGAGTCCATTCATTCGCATTCGGAGATCGACACTTCTTGACTGGCAAGACGGCCGCGAGCGGAAACCCAAACAGTGTAAGTGAGTTGTTCAAAATCTTTCTTTTTAGTAAACTCTTGTGTACACAAACAATGTTCTCAATGCTCGAGTTCATGTGTAGAGACCCAGGCGATACTTCGAGCAAAGTTTCATGGTGTGTCGAGCCTTCTTAGTGTTGTAAAAATATCGATTTTGATGCGCTCAAATTTATGCCCCTAGTACTCCCATTCACTGGCCATTGACCACAAAACGAAATCACGGTCAATCTCAAAAACGGCTCGTTTGTTGTAATTATGCTTTTAGATATAAGTTTGTCTCATTTACAGTAAAAAAAAACAGCCCAGGTTGCATTTTGGCAATAGTTATCCTTTAATCTTAAACGTTATGGAAAAAAGTAGTATATTTCGTGTTTTTGTATGTGTAATGTATGTTTGTGTTTATGTGTAATCTTTCTCTAGGAGGTGGGTTGTGATTTTGGCATTAATTCTAATGCTAAAGAAGACGGCTGTGGCGTCTGTCTTGGTGATGGATCCACTTGTGAAACGGTGAAGGAGAACTTTGTGGCGCAAGATGGATTTGGTGTGTAAGACTTGTAATCTCTAGCCCTGTCTCTAAGTAGCACACATGACTTATGTGTTTATATATATATTTATATATAAATATACTACATTAGATTTCACAAATGTGACCCTTGACCACAAAACCAGTAGCACGGGTATATTTATAGCAATAGCCAACAATACGTTGTACGGGTCAAAATTATAAATTTTTCTTTTATGCCAAAAATCATTAGAATATTAAGCAAAGATCATGAAGATGTTTTGTAAATTTCCTACCATAAATCAAAACTTAATTTTTGATTTGTAATATGCATTGGTAAAAACTTCATTTGCACAACTTTAAATGTGCTTTTCTCAATATTTAGATTTTTTTGCACCCTCAGATTCCAGACATCCAAATAGTTGTCCTATTCTAACAAACAATACATCAATTAAAAGCTTATTTATTCAGCTTTAAGATGTGTATATCAAGTCAATTAAAAAAAAAATACCCTTATGATTTTTTTTGGTCTAGGGTCACAAATAATACAAAATATATATCCAGATGAATTATTGAAACGGTGTTGAAACAGCAGTGTTTTAAATGGTTTATAAGTGAGATTATTTGATTTAGGTTACACGGACCTGGTTTTGATCCCTGAGGGAGCTCGAGATATCTTTATACAGGAAGTAGAAGAGGCTGGGAATTTCCTTGTGATCCGAGCAGCCGATTCGGATGAGTATTACCTCAACGGGAATTACATAATTCAGTGGAATGGAGAGTATGAGGCAGGTGGCACAAAGTTTTACTACGATCGGACCGGTAATATGGAGAATCTCACCTCAACAGGACCAACAACTGAACCTGTCATGATCCAGGTACTGAACCTTATGCGCATAAACACATATTAAAGGAATATTCTAGGTCCAATATCAGTTCAACTCTATAGAGACCATGAGGTAAAAACAAGCAAAATTGTGCTTATAGTCATGTTCTTGCATTAGAAATCTAGAGTCATTGTCTAGAGACATTCTAAGTGTTGTAGCACAGAAAAGTTTGGGATGTGATTTTTTTTTCCCCACACTGTTTTCATATAAATACGAAAAATGTAAAAAAAGTGTCAAAACAAGCAAAAATTGCATTTACTATTTATTCCTGTTTTATTCTTTCAAAACAGTGTGTATTTTGACTTTTGTTCTTGTGCTTTGACTGCAGATGCCATTTTTGCTTGTTTTGATACACTGATTAAACAGTCAGTGTTATTTTTCAGAGTTCATCATGGTAAAAATTTTACAAAAACAGCCTATTATATTGAACTTCAATATTTCTTCAATTAACCAATGGACAGTTTGCCCAGAAAGCATTTTTGCTAGAATACAAAATTTTGATTTAATTAAATACTCTTCTGAAAAATAATTTTACAATCGTAGCACACAGACTTTTTTTAATTTATCACTCTTCATCTGTCATTATTTATGTGAGAAAGCATACAAAAATAAAGTTGTTGCTTCTAACTGGCAGCGCTTGCAAAACAAGATGATTTATTAAACGCTGTCAGTGAATGATGAATGTTTTTCTTTCGTGAAATGTTCAGCTGTTGTTCCAAGAGACGAACCCCGGTGTCAAATATGAGTATACTATTAAGAGGAGTCGCCCACTGGGGAACGAAATTCTGGAACCAGAGTACATCTGGAAATATGGAGCCTGGACTGACTGCAGCACCACCTGTGGACTTGGTACGGAGCAAGATTTTTTTTTCTTTACTTAATCCAAAGTTAAACTATACCATCATTACAGGATTTTTTGGTGTGTTTATATTATATTGACTTTCTATTTCTGTACAGGTCAGCAGCATCAGCCTGTGCGCTGTTTTGAGCCAGAGGTTGGTGTGGTCGAGGAAACGCTGTGTGACCCTAGCTCACGTCCTGATGACAGGCATCGCAAATGCAAGAACATGGACTGCCCTGCAAGGCAAGCTACTGTATAAATAATGGCTATGTTAGGAATGGCACACCACCATACTAGTATTATTATCTAACTCTAGTTTCTATCTAACTATCAACAGTTTCCACTAACTTCTCACAAACACAGTGGCGCAATACTATTTAGATTCATTTTGAATTGTATACACTGCTGTTCAAAAATTTTCGGGTTGGTGAAATTTTTTTTTACATTTTGAAAGACTTTTATGCTCACCAAGGCTGCATCTATTTGATTACAAATACAGTAAAAACAGAAATATTGTGACATATTATTAGTCTTCAGTCAAACATGATCATTCAGAAATCTTTCTAGTAGGGCTGCCACTAATGACTATTTTTATATAGATTAATAAATCAACTAATTTAGTGATTTATCAATTGATCTAAATGACTAGTAAAAAAAAAAAAGACAATTTTGCTTAAGAACATTTTAGCTTTAATAAAATAAATTTATTGGAGATGTTTTTGATCATTCAATTTAAATGGAACCATTAAAATGGAATCCAGAGAAGTAATGCAAAAGAATTTGGTAAAAATAAAACAGTAAAACTCAATTAATTACACAGGCTTTTTGATTAAAAAAAATTAACCATTACAACAGAGTATAGAATTTTTTATTTTTTTTTTGTAATAAAAATGTAGATTTAAATGAACAATAGCCTTTAAAATGACTTAAAATACATATAATAGCAATGAGGCAATAATTATTAATATCAAAAGCAAGTAATCATATGGTTTTATTGCAAAAAACTGTTAAAATACTTAATGTATTATAAACAATAGAGCTAATGTACATTACGCATTACTACAAAGGCCTGCAGAGGGCGCCAACGGCCTGATGATTGTTTTTACACTTTACTGCTCGATCTAATCCTTTTTTATATTGACTAAATCAGAATTGACAAATCGCGACAGCCCTACTTTCTAGTAAGCTGATTTGCTGCTCAAGAAACATTCTAATTATAACCGATGTTGAAAACAGTTGTGCTGCTACATGTTTTTTTGTGGAAACTCCTTTTTTCAAGATTCTTTTATGAACAGAGTGTTCAAAAGAACAGTATTTATTTGAAATAGAAATCTTTTCTTAAATGCTCTGTGTGTCTAAACTCTTTACTGACCTCAGGTGGTGGGTGGGAGGATGGCAGACATGCTCTGCTACATGCGGTCCGAGCGGAGTAAGAAAGCGCACCATTCTGTGTGTGCGTACGGTGGCCGGAGAGGAGCGGGTTCTGCACCCTGGAGATTGTAAGCAGCTGCTCAAACCCAAACCTGTGGTACCCTGCAACCGAGATGTACCATGTGGGTCAGAATGGACTGTGGGGAACTGGAGTGAGGTGGGTAGTTTTATTATAAATTAACCTGATTAATGTTCGTTATGTTTTTCATGGTGATGGTAAAAATGGAGAGGAAATTATATTTCAATGCTTCTGCATTCCCCCAAGAAAGACTTTTGTGTTCACTCGCATAACTTTTCATGTTCCCCCAAGAAATTTTGTTTTGCATTTGCTCAAATTACTTTTGTGCACTTTTTTGTCATAAAACATTTGTGATGGAAATAATGAGCTGTGACTAAATTTCAGTGCTTTTGTGAGCAAACAGGGAACGCAAATGTTTCGTAGCGAATGCAAAGTTTGACGGGGGAACGGAATACTTTTGTGAGAACACGAAAGTTTTGCCCTCGAGTACAAAACAATCTAAATAAATTTGTTCTTACACAGTTTAACTCTTTGAGTTCTTGTCATATTTTATTTCAATTTTTAAACTGTAGCAAGTAAACTGTGATAATGTGAGAACTGTTGAAGGTGTCTGAATAAATTTTGGTTTGACTGTATAAGGTATTTTTTGCATAGTAATTAGTTGAACTAGTTGAATTAGTTTTTGTTCTACTCAAACTCATGATCGTATATCATCCCGCAGTGCTCTCTATCTTGCGATGGAGGGATAAAATCCAGAGTCGTCAAGTGTGTGGCAAAACAACCCGGCCGGTGCAACCCTGCCAATCGACCTCGTTCCACGATGCTCTGTAACCTCCAAAGCTGCTCATCCACTAACAGATGGACTGGTTCTCCATTCAGACCACGATTCCGACCCAGAGTCCCTCCTAAAATCCCAACACATGCCCCTGGGACCCAAACTCCAGGATATAGCACCACTACCGTTCCTCTAATCACCACTACTACCATTACAACCAACACTTCCCCAACTTCCACAACATCTGACATCATCCACAAAGACGACCAAGACTTTATCCTGGTGAGGGATGATCACAAAGGCAATGGTGGTCCTGGAGTGGTTCCAACAAATACTGAGGATGAGGAGGGAAGCACAGACCTGCGGCCTCCAGATAAAAGCTACAAGCCTGGTTATGATTACATAGCAGAGGATCCAACCGGAGAAGAAAGGACACGTGAGGATGACATGTTTACCAACATACCTGAATTAGACCCAACATCCACTGTGCGATCATTGCATACGAACTTTCCCACATTAAAACCAACCACTACTAGTAGAACCCAATATAATGATTATTTGACAATATATCAACACACAAGCTCATATGAACCAAATACCACTCCAAACCCAACAGTGCCACATTTGAACACTCAAAGTCTACAAGCAACTGTGCCTACAGTGAAGATATTGAGAAAAGACTCACAAACACCAAACAGTCCCAACAAAGGCAATACGCCTGAAGCAGTCAGGCAGAAACCAGAGACGGCGATCACCACCGCTGACTATGGGAACCTGAATGCACGAGATCCTGTCAGTAGGAATGCATTTTGGAAAGTGGGCAACTGGAGTGATGTAAGAATGCAAACTTAAGCAGTTATCATATATTACATGCATTGAATTATGACAAGATTTGCATTCCCAGAAGGAAATACAAGTGCATGGATTAGTACAAATATACAAACATTCTTTAATCAAGTTACATTATTTTGAATGCATATATTAAAATTATTTGAGTTTATGCTTAAAACAAGAAAATATAGTAGGGGTAAGAAAAACAATTATTTATTTTGCTTTTGAATTAGGTTTATTTTTCTGAACCCACTGGCATAAACCCACTTAATTTTGACAAATTGTTTTAGGATGTTTTTTTTACAGGGTTCATACAAGGTGTTTAAAGTGCTTGAACTTGAAATTTAAGGCCTGGAAAACCCTTGAAAATAGCAATATTCTTAAAGAGGCACTTGAAAATTGCTTGGATTATTGGAAGACAATGTATCTATGAAATAGGTGTTAATTTTTTTTCAATAAGCACATATCGTTTCACGCAAAATTCATGTAATTCAAAAAAACATCACTTTTTTTGGTTTATTTCAGTTAATGTCATAAAACTCATGGACTACGCCAGTAGTAGTGTTGACAATGTAGTGTAAACATGGCTGAAGATGCGAAAAGAAGAACAGATGAAGCGAATCAGTTAAATGAGTCATTTATGCTGTCATTCGATTCAGTTCGGGACTTCAGAATGCAAATCACGAATCATTTGATTCAGATTGGAACTTCGGAGCACAGATTGGGAATCATTTAATTCAGATTGGAACTTTAGAGCACAGATGAGAATCATTTAATTCAGATCGAAACTTCGGTGCGGGTTCGCAAATCATTAGATTCAGTTCGGGACTTCAGAGTGTGGAACGTGTATCATGTTATTCAGAATGTGACTTCGGTGCGGGTTGCAAACCATTTGATTCAGATCGCGACTTTGGTGCGGGTTTCGGAAATCATTTTATTCAGTTCGGGACTTTGGAGTGCAGATCACAAATCATTTGATTCAGATCGGGACCTCTGTGCGGGTTCGCAAATTATTTGATTCAGTTCGGGACTTCAGAGTGCAGATCACAAATCATTTGATTCAGATTGGAACTTCGGAGCACGGATCACGAATCATTTGATTCAGATCGTAACTTCACTGCGGGTTCGCAAATCATTTGATTCAGTTCGAGGCTTCGGAGGGTGGTTCGCGAATCATTTTATTCAGATCAGGACTTCGGTGCGGGTCCGCAAATCATTAGATTCAGTTCGGGACTTCAGAGTGTGGAACGTGTATCATGTTATTCAGAATGTGACTTCGGTGCGGGTTGCAAATCATTTGATTCAGATCGGGACTTTGGTGCGGGTTTCGGAAATCATTTTATTCAGTTCGGGACTTTGGAGTGCAGATCACAAATCATTTGATTCAGATCGGGACCTCTGTGCGGGTTCGCAAATTATTTGATTCAGTTCGGGACTTCAGAGTGCAGATCACAAATCATTTGATTCAGATTGGAACTTCGGAGCACGGATCACGAATCATTTGATTCAGATCGTAACTTCACTGCGGGTTCGCAAATCATTTGATTCAGTTCGAGGCTTCGGAGGGTGGTTCGCGAATCATTTTATTCAGATCAGGACTTCGGTGCGGGTTTGCAAATCATCTGATTCAGTTTAGGACCTCGGTGCAGGTTCGCAAATTTATTTGTTTCTGTTCGGGATATCGGAGTGTGGATCACAAATAATTTGATTCAGATCTAAACTTTGGAACAGGTTTATGAATCATTTCGTGAATTAGTGATTTGCGCTCCAAGTCCTGATCTGACTTTGAGGCATGTATCCTGAATTATTTATTTAATATTTCAGATTTCGGAGTGGTTTCTCAAAGCTTTTTTTAGTTTTTTTTTTTTTTTTTTTAGAAAACATCAAACCATTAAGGCATTGCAGTTATAAAAACAAAACAAAGAAAAAATAAAGTACCAAGCAACCCATGTTCATTTGGGAGGTATTACAAGCAAATGCAGTTCTGCAGTAGTGACAATGCATGTAATGTATTTACTCTAGTCTATAATATGTATTTTTTGTCCCAGTGCTCTACTACATGTGGTCTTGGTGCAGTGTGGCGATCTGTAGCCTGCAGCTCAGAGCGTGAGAAAGACTGTGCCAGAGTGAAGAAGCCAGAACCTGCCAGACGATGCAATCTGCGACCCTGTGCCACCTGGGAAAGTGGAAACTGGTCTAAGGTAAAGCCACAATTTCAAAACCAACCAAAACAAAACAAAAAAACAAAATGATTGTATTCTACAATGACCTGTGATGAGCCCTTCTCTTTAGTGTCCTGAAGGCTGTGTGACTGATATGAAGCATCGAGAAGTGCAGTGCATTGACACTCAGAGCAGACGTCCATTGAGACCTTTTCA
This sequence comes from Garra rufa, assembly GCF_049309525.1. Classification (NCBI taxonomy): domain Eukaryota; kingdom Metazoa; phylum Chordata; class Actinopteri; order Cypriniformes; family Cyprinidae; genus Garra; species Garra rufa. The sequence continues at coordinate 50,194,089 of NC_133365.1, forward strand.
CTGTCAGGCTCTTTCATACAAACCTCACAGCAGTTTGCCCTGCAACACCCAGCCCTGCCTGCAGTGGATGAACTCACCCTGGGGAGAGGTGCTAAGACTAATGACACCTTGCAGAAAATAGTCTAGTCTAAGACAAATTGTCCAGAACAGTGTTGTTTAAGTGTCGTTGAAATACTAAAACTGTTTTAGTTATTTTGAAATATATGAAGTATATTTTCTGTTTTCATATTAATTTTAATTGAAGTTTTGGTAAAAATTTTTAACAGTTTTTGTTTTTAGTATCACTTAGTATACTCTTTTAGTTTTTGCTAATATTTTGGATTCGTTTTTCTTATAAACCCATCTCATAATTTCAGTTTTTATTTTAATTTTAGTTAAAGTTATAGTAATTTTGTCTTTTTTTTTATTTTTGTTAGCTTTAGTTTTTAATATTATTGATATACTATTATAGTTTTAGTTCATATTTTGAATTTGTTTTCCATTTTTATACTCTGTTTTCACTTTAATTTTAGTTAAAGTTTGATTCATTTGTGTTTTTGACATTTTTATTTGTTTTTAAAAAACTTTAAAATGTCTATATAGTTTTTATTCTTTTTTTAGTTGTATTTATTTTACTTTAAGCTACATAAAAATAAGAAAAGTTGCTCTGGCAACTAGCTGAAATAAAAGTTTTATGTATTTAAAAAAATAATAATTTCAGTGAATGTTTTATGGTTTTAGTTTTAGTTAACTATAATAACCCTGATCCAAAGTAGTTTTTTTTTTCTGTGACTGACAGTGCTCTAAAAGCTGTGGTCGTGGAGTAAAGGAAAGACGTGTGTACTGTCCCGAGTACCAGCGCTGCAACGTCACGCTCAAACCCAACAGCACTGAGTCCTGCAATCTGCAGCCCTGCACCAGCTGGGCGACTGAAGCCTGGGGTCAGGTAACGCACCGCAAAAACCTCTTCATTTATAGAAAGAAGTATATATAGTGTGTGACTTGATATTGTGGCAAATGCAATGTGATAATACACTACTTTTCAAAAGTTCAGGGCTTGTCCTTTTTTAAAAAAGCCTAATCGGCTGTAGTTTGCAATCCATGATTTGTGACTTGCCATTATTAGTCTTAAGTATGTGGTATTTTTAATCAAGTGGGCGGGACATTTATGTACCAAAGAGCATTTCATTGGACAAAAATTGAAGTAGGCCCCTCCCTGAGCATCTATGATCTCATCACGGTTGTCATTGATTGACAGTGCTCCAGAAGCTGTGGAGGAGGTGTTCAGAAGCGAGCAGTGAGGTGTGTGAATGAAGAATCCGGCAAGGAAGAAAAGACGTCAATGTGTGCAAAAAATAATAAACCTGACAGTGTGCAGAACTGCAGCCCAAAGGAGTGTAAAACTGATTTAGGTAAACTCTATTAATATAATATTGTATTCTGTTTTATAATTAATGATTAAAGGATAACTGTTGCCAAAATGCAACCTGGGCTGTTTTTTTTTACTGTAAACGAGACAAACATATATCTAAAAGCATAATTACGACAAACGAGCCGTTTTTGAGATTGACCGTGATTTCGTTTTGCGGCCAATGGCCGGTGAATGGGAGTACTAGGGGCATAAATTTGAGCGCATCAAAATGGATATTTTTACAACACTAAGAAGGCTCGACACACCATGAAACTTTGCTCGAAGTATCGCCTGGGTCTCTACACATGAACTCCAGCATTGAGAACATTGTTTGTGTACACAGAGTTTACTAAAAAGAAAGTTTTTGAACAACTCACTTACACTGTTTGGGTTTCCGCTTGCAGCCGTCTTGCCAGTCAAGAAGTGTCGATCTCCGAATGCGAATGAATGGACTCCACAGGACGAAATATTAGGCTTATATGAGGCTCTTTTTACAACCAGAAGGTTAATATTGTTTTTCACTTGCGACAAAAAACGAATTGGCCGTGCATTTATATGGAAATATGCTTTAGGAGCTATCCATCCTCGCATTCGGAGATCGACACTTCTTGACTGGCAAGACGGCCGCGAGCGGAAACCCAAACAGTGAAAGTGAGTTGTTCCAAACCTTTCTTTTTAGTAAACTCTGTGTACACAAACAATGTTCTCAATGCTCGAGTTCATGTGTAGAGACCCAGGCGATACTTCGAGCAAAGTTTCATGGTGTGTCGAGCCTTCTTAGTGTTGTAAAAATATAGATTTTGATGCTCTCAAATGTATGCCCCTAGTACTCCCATTCACCGGCCATTGATCTCAAAACGAAATCACGGTCAATCTCAAAAACGGCTCGTTTGTCGTAATTATGCTTTTAGATACAAGTTTGTCTCGTTTACAGTAAAAAAACAAAAAACAGCCCAGGTTGCATTTTGGCAATAGTTATCCTTTAAGCATACAGTGGTCCCAAGATGTATTTGGACATTTAATGCCTGAATGTAATTGCATTTGATAACAAAATGGCAAAAAAAACTGCTGCAGGTTGTTTTCTTCTCACTAACATTAATATTTCTTCATCATTTTTGTTCAGTGTCTTGGATCAGGGGATGATTTCTAGCAGGGTTATTATAGTTAACTGATATTGCACCTTAAAAAAAAACATTTCTATTTCTTTAAATAAACTAAACTATACTGATATATGTGACCCTGGACCACAAAACCAGTCCCTTAACTCAGTCAGATACAACTGATTGAAAATCTGGAATCTGAGGGTGCAAAATAATCAAAATGTTGAGCAAATCACCTTTAAAGTTGTCCAAATGAAGTTCTTAGCAATGCATATTACTATTCAAAAATTGTTTTGATATATTTACGGTAGGAAATGTACAAAAAATCTTCACAGAACATGTTCTTTACTTAATATCCTAATGATTTTTGGCATAAAATAAATTGCTACAAATATACACATGCTACTTTAGACTGGTTTTGTGATCCAGGGTCACATATTAAAAAGAAACAAAAACAATAAAAATGACAAAAAGAAACAACATGACTAAAAAAGGGGCTTAAATTTAAAAGGAAAAAATAAATACTAATAAAAGCAAATTCTAAATATTAATAAACACTAGTATCTCAATGATACTATAATAACACTGATTTTTAGTAGAAATGTATGAAGTTTACACAGGTGACCTAGCAGAGAAACCACAGGTGTATTTCATTACTCTAACTATCAACATGATCCACGATAAACAGGTTATTTTACTAAAACCCAACTAACTTCTTTTTGAGCTGTCTTTGAGCTTAATAAAAGTTATTTGGTTTAATATTTTGTTAGCTAATGCAATGACAATGTATACATTTTGGCATTGTATTAAATTTTTATCTATGAATGTTTTTTTTGTACATGAGACCAACTTTTTCCCTAAGTACTCACAAAAAAACATTCTGGAAAACAAAGTTGTTCTAACATAGATTTAATGCTAAAGTCCTTTAATAGTTTTTGTTATTTTGTTTCTTTTCTTTGCAGGTCTAGTCTGTAAGAAGAACAGCATGTCGACACGTTTCTGTGAGAAACTCAAGCTGCTGGGTCGCTGCTCGCTGCGCTCGATCCGCAAGCAGTGTTGTGTCACTTGCATGATGTAACACTGCAGAGGTCAAGCTTGGGTCATCGACCAAAAGCGCAAACTACTGGACACACTTCACACAGGGGTTCATGGTGCTCTAGAAACACAGACGTCCAACTCGAATATATGAAAAATATGTGGCTTTTACTTGAACAAAAGAATCCTAGGCATTTCACGATGTCTTAAACTGCGTCTTGAAATACAGTGTTTCTGGATACATCAGAATTTAGCTACAGAATTCAACATCAGTTATACAGTTAACCCATGTTATTTTTGCGCTCATTTCGGATTTTTTGTTTTTAACTTAAAAAGATTTGTTTTTGACAGGTTTATCAGACTTACAGTTTAAACCTGTTTTTATGGAACATCTGGAAACTGCCATGAAGCCAGCTAAAGCGTTTGCACGTACAGGCTGATATTTAGGTTATTCATTAAAAACAGTAGCAGCTGTTATTATCTGAAGTGTCATGTGACCACTGTCTGATGAACATTAAGTAAGGCTTTCTTAGTCAAATGTGCAGTTCTTAAATGACATTTTTCTCAAAGCTAAGGTTAATTGGTAACACTTTATAGTAACATTAGTTAACTACATTAGTTAACATGAACTAAGAATGAACAATACTTCTACAGCATTTATTAATCTTAGTTCATTTCAGCATTTACTAATGCATTATTAAAATTACAAGTTGTTTACAACTTACATTAGTTAATGCACTGTGAACTAACATGAACAAACTATGAATGACTGTATTTTTATTAACAGATGAATAAATACTATAATAAATGTATTGTTCATTGTTCGTTCATGTTAGTTAACTAATGTTAACAAATGACATTATTGTAAAGTGTTATCAGTGAATTCAATAATTTGCAGATATGTGTGCAAAATGAACAAAATAACAAGTTGTTATTAGACAGTTAATATGCTGCATGAAAAATTGAGGACATGAATTTGATTTTGTCTCAGGTAGTTTTTTTTCTATGCTAATATGCTATGAAAATTTGCATGGACAAAGCAAATAACATCACTAACATCTCAACATACATTGAGAATTTGAACCCTTTTTTAACCGTCTGGGGTCTGAGGGTGTTTATTTCATTTGTGCTTATTTCAGTATCTTACCTTGCTACATTTGTTGATTATTAGTTTTAATTCGGTGGACACCGTCACACAAGAATTCCCCACCAAAAAGTTTTTATTTCCTGCTATAAACATGTGATGGCCTAAGATTCATCATTATAAATGCAGAAAATCACTGTGAAGTAACAGGCTGTTTTACATTTTAAGGGGTGAGAAATAGTACTTTATAAGCAGTATGTATTTGTAACTTTATTAAGTTCTTTTGAGTCCGCGAATCAAGTTAGTGTTGTGATAAAAATACAGGTACAAATATTTCAGGTACAAAAAAAATCCAAAGGAGCCAGTAGCATCAGAAATTTTGAGCTTACAAAAGATCTGGTCTAGTTTAGTTTCCATTCAACTATGATTGTTATTTTAATAAAGATCTAGTTCTTACCACTTAACAAATTATAACCGTAAATAGTTTTTTTTATAAATCTTTACATAGAATCTTCGAAATGTTTGGCTGAAACTGTACTTATCTTCAGGTTATTCGATATGTAGAAGAGCTTGTTTCTTCATCTGAACAGATTTGGAGAAATGTAGCAGTACCACACTTGCTCACCAATGGATTCTCTGCAGTGTATGGGTGCAGTCAGAATAAGAGCTGATAAAGACATCACAATAGTCCACAAGTAATCCACACCACTCCAGTCTATCAATTAACATATTGTGAAGTGAAAAGCCATTTTTGTAAAAAAAAAAAAAAAAAAAAAAAAACGAATCATTAAAAAGTCCATAATAATGCTTCTTCCAAGTCCATCCCCTGCTGTGCTCTCACATCAAAATCCAGTGCATATTTCTCTCCTGATTCATATAAGACGACTTTTTTTTTTTTTTACTGATGAAAGCAATGTTATCAACAGAGCACTCATATTTCGACCAGAAGCTATGGTTTAATGTTAAAACACAATGGATTTGTTTCTTACAAACACTCAGCTTTTCACTTTACATGCACCAATTGATGGACTGGAGTGGTGTGGATTACTTGTGGATTATTGTGATGTGTTTATCAGCTGTTTGGACTCTCATTCTGACGGCACCCATTCACAGCAGAGGATTCATTGGTGAGCAAGTGATGTACTGTAATGCTAAATTTCTCTAAATCTGCTCTCATGAAGAAACAAACTCATCTACATCTTGGAAAGGCTGACGGTTAGTAAATTTTCAGCAAAATTTCATTTTTTGTGTGAACTGTTCCTTTATCTGCACTGTATTTGTGGTAGTTTTTTCTAGTTAATGTGCGTTCGTTAACATCATTTGAAAATATGGATCCAGCTGTGTGAATGTTGTATTGGTGTGGCTCATGGTGCTGTTATGGTGCTGCAGACTATTGGTGCTCGGTGCTCTGTGCTTATGAGGCATCATTATCAGGGTGCTCAAGCGTTTAAGATATTGTTAACCAGTTAAATGCACACTTTTTTGTCACTGAGGATGGAGGTGTTGCAGGTCAATCCTCTCCGGCCTTTAAAACAGGCCTGAATGTTTTATACTGATCATCTGTACTGCTGATATGATTCTAAATAAATGCAGTCATGATGTGTGCAAGAGCTTTTGTCTGTTGTTTGATTTGCTTGATCCGAACTCTGTTTTAGTTAAATTTAATTTAAGAAAATAATATTTTTATTCAGCAAGGATGCATTGAATTGATCCAAAGTGACATTTATAATGCTACAAAAGATTTCTAATTCAAATAAATGCTGTTCTTTTAAACTTTGTTTCTATTAATCAAAGAATCCTGAAATAAAAATGTTCACAGTTTCTATCAAAAATATTATATGGCAAAAACTGTTTCTTTAGCATTAAATCAGCATATTAGAATGATTTCTGAAGGATCATGTGACACTAAAGAGTAATGATGCAGAAAATTCAGCTTTGGATCACAGGGATTAATTACATGTTAAAATATATTACACTGTAAAAAGTGAACAGTTGGATCAACTTAAAAAAAATTACTTCAATTGGTAACACCTAAAAAATTTAAGTTGATTGAACTAAGATTATTTAAATGTGATTGACCACACTTAGATAATCTTAGTTCAATCAACTTAATTTTTTTAGGTGTTACCAATTGAAGTAATTTTTTTAAGTTGATCCAACTGTTCACTTTTTACAGTGCACAATAAAAACTGTTATTTGAAATAGTAATAATATTTCAAAATATTAGTTTTTACAGTATTTTTAATCAAATAATAGATTTCGTTTGAAAACTTTTAGGTAAGTTTAAAAACTTACCTACCATTATTTTTGTATATTTTGCTTACTTTCATAATAGCTTACAGTATCATGTTCTGTAAGCTATTTGCATAAAAACTATTTGGTCTTTGCATCTTGGTGCACATTGGTTTAGGAAACAAAACTAGATATTTAACCATAATAAATAGCTGGTTTGTTAATTTAATAAACATATTTGCATTGACAATGAAGTTGACTTGCACAAAACCAGATGACCATGATGAACATGATTTGAGATGTTCAAAGGAGCATCTTGAGCTTCAATAGAAGCAAGAACATGTTTTCATATCATTTCAATATGTCAATATTCATTACATTTTCAATCCTAAAATCTTCTCTTTTCCATATTTTAAGATGTAATTTATTCCTGTGATGCAAAGCTGGATTTTCAGCAGTCTTCAGTGTCTGATATGTTGTAATAAAAAAATAAAAATGTTCAGTTTTTTGATGTACTGTTAACTCTACAAGGGTTTGGACAGTTTCACAAATATTGATGTTTTTGAAAACTTTACAGGTTAGTCCACTACTAAATGTAGCCTGCCACTCACTCATTGTTTGTTCTTCACTAGCAACACTTTTTCAGGTCACCGTAAAATGGGAAGAGGTGACTCTGCAATCCAAACCGTGCCGATTCAGGCTCCATTACAGAGGTCGGGTTAAATTAGGCCAGATTTGGCCGGTTTTTCTATCCCTTATAACTTGAAACCCACTTGGCACCACAGTGCTGTCAGCTAGGTCACAGAACGATCACATTTGTCAGCAGTGTCACAGCATGTTAGCGCCCTAGATTTTGTGTTTCATGACAAAGCGCATTACTTAACCTTGATTTTTAGCTCAGTTATATAATCACACATTACCTTAATGTGCATCCAGCAAAGGTGGACCGCATACGCATTGCGATTCTTAAATGGCAGTGAGGCGACTTCCCTTTCCTGTGTACCACTAAATAATTCAAACATCCAGTCAGAGCAGATTCAATGGTCCTGATTAAACTAAAAGCAGATCACTTCATAATATTACTTAACTGGAACAACTTGTCTAGCTTTACACCTCGGACCGAATGGCGGCACGTCAGTGGAGGCGCACGCACTGCGATAGCCTAACATGAGCACAAAGCACCTTGTGGAGGGAACAAGTTCAATTAAATGTTAAACTATACAGCTTGAAGTATATGACTTGGATTATGATGAGTTTATATTATATCTGTTGGTTTACATATGATGTAAGGTCAGGTCACCTGATCAATGAATTCATGACAAGCATGTCCAGAAGCCGGAAAACAAGAAACCATCGCTGCAAGTGGACACCCCGACACCTTCAATGGACACTCGCCTCATCAAATATTTACTTTTAGTGACTGGCAAAACTGCTCACGGCCAGAATGGACGAAAACAAATAGCTTTCGAAGAGACAGAGATTTCTGCACCAGGTTCAAAGCAACAGATTAAACAATCTAAGTATATAAAGCAACATCACTAATTAAAAATACTCAGGATGATTTTTTTTTTGTATTGTTTTTTTAATGCATTTATTTTTTAGTTTTGTAAAAAAAAAAAAAAACTACCTTTACTTTTACTCAATGTTCTTTGTAAGCATGCTGTTATTTGATGTAAGTCTCTCATTGGAAGTCGGGTATCTGTGCTGTTTCCAACTGGATTGGAGAGGCATTACCAAGAGATAGATCTATCGAGATAAAACTAACAATTAAATCCCAGATCACAGAGAAAAACAGACCTCTGGCTTCTGCAGAAGTCCTCTAAATCTTCCTTATATTACATGTGGTTCGAAAAGGGAGACAGGAAAGGCCACATTTCAATTGCACTGACTATTGCATGTTTTTCAAATAAAATCCGTGACTGTGAGATCACATACAGGGGGGTTGTTGGCTACTATGGCATTTGAATTTATTTGAGTTTTATCCATGGGTTACAAAAAATACAGCCTCACAGAAAGCAAGGCATGTTAAAATGCAGGAATGTGTGACTGGGACTGGATAAGATTTATGGCACTATGACTTTTTATGATTGCATATTTTAAGAAAAAATAAACACATGCATGGTGTGATCATGCCAGCCTCATTTCCAGTGAAGAATCCTGAAAAGGCTTTTAGGGGGAAACAAAGCAGGAAATGCAGATAAGATAGTGATGTTTAAGAAGTCAGATAAACTAAACCACACAAGCCCCACTGGAAACACATTTCAGTTCATCAATACTCCATAAACTGCGTGAGATCAATGTGATCTGTGTAGAAGTCACACAACTTTTTCCACTCAGTCCTTGAGGGCTGGAATGGAGGCGTGTTTAGCTCTTGTTGAGCACAAGGTTTTACAGAGCAACAGAACAGACAAATTGAGCTAGAACTTGCAAAGCTACGATAAACGAGTGTAGTTAGAAAAATAGTTCACCTGAAAATGATTCTTTTTCGTAATTTTTGACATTCCTTGTTCTAAAACACACCCTAAAAGCAGTATAAATGTTGTCCACATGACTTGTGCACTATATTTCACGTTTTTAATGTCAAATAATGGCTTTTGTGTCAGAAACAGACAAGTACTCACAGCTTTCTCTTTGCTGAAGCTCTGAAATTTCGTTTTCTATCCTTTACATTTAAACTGGCAACGTGTGAGGCCTCAATGTGCCATTTTTTCAATCCAAACATGAATGCAATTTCAATTCCGCACACAAATCTATATGAAATGGCCTTGTATAGCATCACTACTTTTTTATTCTTGCATGGTGTTTTTGTCATTTTTGGAGCTTGGCATCACCAATAACTCTTTAGTTTACTCAGAAAAAGGGAGAAAATCTGACATTATCCTATATTTCTTCTTTGTGTGAGTAATATGAAATACTTTTATGCTGTTTCTATGTCTTTCTGAAGCATGCTTACTATGAACTGTCACTGTATGGACAAGAGCAGCATGATCATTCTTCAAAACATCTCTATTCCTCTTCAATTGAAGACCAAAAGTGGTTTGAGGTAGCAAGGTTGAGTAACAACTATCCTTTTAACTGAAGTTAATGTTATTACTGTAAATTCATATGAATTTGATTTAAAATAGACAATTTTCTGCCAGGGCATTATCTGTTAAGTTTACTGACATATCCTATAACCATAAAACACATAACAATAAAATGATTCATAATATTCATAAAAACACATGAAAAACCAATATTAACAAATACATTGCGCATTATTTTTACAGACTTCTCCGCAGTATAGAAACTTCTTTAAACTGCAAAACGAGCTTTTAGAATTGCTTTTTGTTTCGTAAATTTGACTATTTGAACTTTTTATCTTTTGCTGTTGATTGTTTTCTTCATTGAAATGTTAAAGAAACGCCTTAGGTTCTAATAAAATAATCAATACACAAACATGTTCCACAGAATAATAATGACACGTAATGGGTAACAGACAAAACCAACATCTTCTCTTTTAAGCGTTTTAAGCAGCGTTGCTTTAGACCTCAAGATATTGTGTGAGGTGAAAGGGACGTGATCCACAGCGAAAAGAAAAGACAAAACATGATGATTCCAAACGTTATCAAGCTAAAAGCTTCTTATCATCAGATGGGACCAATCATGAGTGGCCTCTGGTTAGGTTTGTTCATCTTCTCCAGCGTCTGCACTCTCTTCCTAGTCCATTATCAAAGAGCTCCAGATAACAGCCATTCACAAAGCCCTATCAGACAAACCCCGCACCTACAGACCCCGAACAGAGGGAATTCTGGAGGGGGAAACATGATGAGGAGGAGCAAACGCTGCGTGTGAGTGTGAGAATGGAGGAAGGGACCTAGAATGACAGACAAGGAGTAGGGAGGGGTGAGGAACCGAGAGAGAGACAGCAGCATTTCTGTGAACCTCCTGGAGGTAGGAGATCACATCAGGAGACAGGATGCCAGGAACAGGGTCGTTTTGACGCACATTCCCTGGGAACGCAGAAGGAATAAGTGCTGCCATGATAATCACTCCCAAATGGGATTAATAAAGTGCTTTATCTCACCATCAGAAGCTAATTCATCAGCCTAATTCCACAACTTCATGCTTTCTTCACCGGACTTAAGTGGAGTTCTCTGGAGTGAGAGGCATCCATGCACATTCACTGAGCAGCATGTTCCATGAGGAGTACCATGAGGAGATGGACAGTGAGTAACAGTGTGTCTGCATGCTGGTCGGTGTGTGTCGTCTATCTTCTCGCCGTCTCCGTGATCCTCGCGTCCAGCGTCACCTGTCGCAGCGCATGTTCCGTGCCGCGGGCGCTCAGGGTCGCCAACTCTTCATCCGCCTCCACATCCACCTCCGGCCGGCATGTGCGCAGCTACGTGCACCTCCAGGGAGACGTGCGCCAGCGGAAACTGTTCTCCTTCCAGAAGTTCTTCCTTAGGATCGGGAAAGACGGGAGAGTCAACGGCACCAAGAGCAAAGACGATCCCTACAGTGAGTCACTTCATAAAAAAAATCCCCTTTATTTAGAATCATGTCATGGCCAAACAAAAATACACCAATAATTTTGTTTAGGTTTAAAGTTTTATGAATCACGATTAAATCTGAATGTAGTTTGAATCATGCAGTAATATTGGCAATGGAAGTTATTGAACCGAATTGAAAGCATTCTGTTGTGAATAATAATAATGTGAATAATAATAAGAAGAAGAAGAAGAGAATGAATAGGGTTTTAAACTCTCAAAATCATATGCTTAGATCAATAGTTGATGTATTGATGCTCTGTTAATATATCTGAAAATATCTAAAGTGTAATGAAGCTTCTGATGATTTCAAATTATTTTAATGTTCTTTCAATTGTTTATAGATAGATAGATAGATAGATAGATAGATAGATAGATAGAATATGTTATGGATTTTTTCTGGATTATGTCTTTATAAGCAAAAATATTGATTATTGTGATATGATTATGTAATTTTATATAAACTGAAAATGAGTCAGTTCAAATTAAACTAATAAATTTTTAATTAATTTAAATTTAAATCCAGAAATTCACTTAATTTTATGTAAACGTTACTTTTATAATTACAGTTTTTTACAGACGCTAGGACACATTTACTTAGGTCACTTTTGCAAAACTCTTCACACAGTGAGCACAACAGAAGTCTATGTGGGCTAAACTGAGGATCAATTATCATTGTTTTGGCACAAAATGCATTCAATGACTACATCTCTCAAATTTCATGAATTCTTTTCTCACTCAGACACAACAACTGCCAAAAATCTTTGTACGTACAGGACATTTTGCACGTGCTTACATACTGTTTTCAAGACTGTTAAACTTATGTTCAAAACAATAACATAATGCAAAACTGAATAAGACAGCAAAATTCAACAGCAATATTTTATTGAAACATATTTCAAATCTAAAAATGCAGTAGATTAGCATTACTATTGCATCTGTATCAGTGGATGGTGTGTATACAAATTCTTGTATTTTGGAATTACTTAGTGCAAAAAAATACAAATAAATAAACAACATAAAATATTGAGGAATTCTGCATCATGTCTGATTCATTCCAGTGACATATATTGCAGTTATAAACAATATATATTGCAATTATAAACAGAGATGTGTCTATGTTTTACACAAGAAAACACTGTGTAATGCTACATGTTGTTAGTGTTTTTTAGGCCTTTGTTTTGTGGGTGACAAAGTTTGTTTGTCGGCTGTCAACCTTTGCTAGTGTTCTGGAAGATTTAGTTTATTTGAGACCTGAATAAATTGTTTTGGTAGTTGTAGTGCATTTTGAATGTGAAATGAACTGCTTTGCCAAGCTGAAAGTCGGTTAGGAGAATTGTGTGAAGAGCTTTGCAAAAGTGACCTTGAGAAGTATTGAGAAATGTGTCCTAGCGTCTGTAAAAAAACTGTAAATTGATGACTTTTTATAACTTTTTAAAAATAAAATTGGTAATAGATTATTTTTTGAAATTTTTTAAATGCATTCCCATATACATTCTTAAAAATGTCTATAAAGAACCTTTATGAACATCCATGGAACCTTTTGAATGCAAAAAAAAGGTTCTTATTAGTCGAAAAAAAGTTTTTTAGATTTTTAAAAAGCTCTTCAAGGAACTGTTCACTGAAAGGTTCTTTCTGGAACCACAAATGGTTCTTTTATGGCATCACTGCAAATTGGAACCTTTATTTTTAAGAGTGTAAATCACTCCGTGTAAAGCATTTTTATTCTATTCTGTCAACATTTCTACAGCCTGCAATATTTGTAAAGAACTTTTTGAAAAAAAAAAAAAATATATCTAAGCAAAACACCTGATTCGAAACTAAATTCAGGGAGCAGGCTTTTCTGTCTTAATGAACCACACAGGAATAATATTACTAATATTTAAACCCCATAAATGAAATTAGCTGCTCAAATAAAACAAACAAAATTAATGGGCCGTTAAGGAATGGTGCTGTTGGCTGCAATATCCTTTTAAATGCATAATTGTGTCCTAACACCCAGAAACCTGAGAGCAATTAACCCACATATTGCCGTAAATGTTTCCCCTGACACAGCAAAGGAGGAAACACATCCTTTATACTTGTGATCAAAGGTTAAGCTTTTGTTTGCGATGGCTATATATACCTAACAGAGTCATGGATCTGTTATTAGATTGTGTCTGGTTTGTTTTCAAGTATTATGAGCCCATCAGGGACATGCACAATGTGTTTTCGGTGTTTTACGCAGAACAAGTTAATTAGCCATTACTCATATGGAGCCCATGTGCAGATAAGGGTCTTCCTGTTTCCTCTGCGTGTGTGTGCTTGTGTTTGTCTGGTGTCTGCACTGACATCCCTTCCTTTTTAAGGCCACTGGGCATCTTGATTTAGGCGTGTGTGGTTGTTGTGTCTGGCACTTTTTAAATCAAACTTTCTTTTTAATTGTTTTTCTGAGACAGCAGATGTCTGCTGCTTCTCAGATTGTTCCTTTGACTTCTGGGTTTCAGAAGAGATCTCAACAAGGTCTTAAACTGTGCCTATGCTGAGATATCTCAAAGCTGTCACTGGGGTGGTAACTTTGTAAAAAAAAAAAAAAAAGATAAGGGTACCTTAAAGGTTCATATTAGTACTAGAGACTAATATACACTATCTAACGTGTGTATATTAATACCCAAAGTGTGCATATTAGTACTTAAAGTGTACATACTAATACCTAAAATGTGCATACTATTACCTAAAGTGTAAATATTAGTATCTTAAGTGTGCATATTAGTACTCAAAGTCTGCATATTAGTACTTAAAGTGTACATACTAATACCTAAATTGTGCATACTATTACCTAAAGTGTATATTACTATCTAAAGTGTGCATACTAGTACATAAAGTGTACATATTAATGGCCAAAGTCTTCATATTAGTATCTAAAGTGAGCATACTAGTACCTAAAGTATACATATTAGTAACTAAAGTGTGCATATTAATACCCAAAGTGTGCATATTAGTACCTAAAGTGTACATACTAATACTTAAAGTGTGCATATTAGTGCCCAAAGTGTGCATATTATTACCTAAAGTGTGCATATTAGTACTTAAAGTGAGAATACTAGTACCTAAAGTATACATACTAATACTTAAAGTGTGCATACTAATACCTAAAGTGTGCATATTAGTGCCCAAAGTATGCATATTATTGCCTAAAGTGTGCATATTAAGTGTACATACTAATACCTAAAGTGTGCATACTAGTACTTAAAGTGTGCATATTAGTACTCAAAGTCTGCTTACTAGTACCTAAAGAGTGCATATTAGTGCCCAAAGTGTGCATATTAGTGCCTAAAGTGTGCATATTAGTACTTAAAGTGAGAATACTAGTACCTAAAGTATACATACTAATACTTAAAGTGTGCATACTAATACCTAAAGTGTGCATATTAGTGCCCAAAGTATGCATATTATTGCCTAAAGTGTGCATATTAGTACTTAAAGTGAGAATACTAGTGCCTAAAGTATACATACTAATACTTAAAGTGTGCATACTAATACCTAAAGTGTGCATATTAGTGCCCAAAGTATGCATATTATTGCCTAAAGTGTGCATATTAGTACTTAAAGTGAGAATACTAGTACCTAAAGTATATATACTAATACTTAAAGTGTGCATACTAATACCTAAAGTGTGCATATTAGTGCCCAAAGTTTGCATATTATTGCCTAAAGTGTGAATATTAGTACTTAAAGTGAGAATACTAGTACCTAAAGTATACATATTAGTAACTAAAGTGTGCATATTAATACCCAAAGTGTGCATACTAATACCTAAAGTGTGCATATTAGCACATAAAGTGTACATACTAGTACCTAAAGTGTACATATTAGTACCTAAAGTTTGCATATTAGTGCCCAAAGTGTGCATACTAGTACCTAAAGTGTATACACTGGTACCTACAATGTGCTATGTTAGTACCTAAAGTGTACATATTATTACCTAAAGTAAGCATACTAGTACCTTAAGTGAGCATAGTAGTATCAAAAATATACATATTAGTACCTTGAGTGCGCATATTAGTATCTAGTGTGCATACTACTATCTGAAGTGTGTATTAGTACCTAAAGTGTAAGTATTAGCATGCAAAGTGAGCATACTATTACCTGAAGTGTACATATTAGTACACAAAGTGTGTATAGCACCTAAAATGTGCATATTAGTACCAAAATTGAGCATACTAGCACCTAAAGTGAGCATACTAGTACCTAAAGTATACATATTAGTAACAAAGTGTACATATTAGTACCTAAAGTGTGCATTTTGTTACTTAAAGTGTACGTATTAGTATCTAAAGTGCACATTTTAGCACCTAAAATTTACATACTAGTACATACTAGTACCTTTCAAAAAAGTAGTGACAACTTTTGTACCTTTTTTCTAAGAGTGTAGGACAACTAATTTGTGTCTTATATTTCTTCTTTTAAGAGATTAAAGCTTTAATGAAACATAACAGAAAGTCCTCTGACCTCCTTAGCTTCTATTTTGAACACTGTTTTTGCAAAATAACTTACTTTAGAACGTGCACACGCTTTAGTTCATTTGAGATTAGCATGGAAATGTACCAGCCAGCTGAGCTGTCCCTGTTAGGGGGCAACGTGTGTTTGTGTAGCATCAGACATCACTGTGACATCTGGCTGTGTAAACATGTAATCAAGCCCTCAGAGGTGATCAGGCGTTGAGAGGAAATGTCTGTCAGATCTATGCGTGTGTGTCAGTTTCCCTCTGATAGTCTCATCTGTGATAAACCAACAGACACACAACACTCAACCAGACTACGCAAACTACACCCAGCTAAAATCAAATATCATCAGAAATCATCATCAGGTGATCAGACCGATTCCGCCTACTGGATGATAAAACTCACACTGCGAAATAAACATTATGTCAGTGTATTTTGCATTGCTTTTGTTGTTATGAGCAAATATGTGTGTTAAACTAAACATACATAGATCTCTCTATACCTCTGTGCCATTTGCCTTTCTGAATTTCACAATTCATTTATTCACAAGCGAGTAGCTAATTTAAGCAGTGTACAGCACAGCTGGTTGCTCTTATGTCTATAGGAGTGAGCTTACAGTGTGTGTGTGTGTGTGTGTGTGTGTGTGTGTGTGTGTGTGTGTGTGTGTGTGTGTGTGTGTGTGTCAGGAACAGCAGCAGTAACACACATGTTCTCACTTAACTGCTCTCAACTTTAACCAGCCCTAAAGAGCCTCTTGAGAGACTCAAACATCACTTTTGGTTAAAGTTCCTGACGGTGAGAACGAGCAAAACAAATGTGACAGCGATCAACATGTGATCCCAGAGGAACATGTTACTGCTCCATTATATCCACTTTATCTCAGATGTTTATCCTGAAGGCAGTAAAAATAGGCACAAATGAGACAATTGTTGACACACAGTATGAGTACAGAGCTGTAAAATAAAAGTGGAGTAGCTGAATTTGATGAGAAAATCTTTGACTTTGGATTGCATGTTGATTATCTTGAGCAAATCTGATCGCAAAAAAGTGGAGTTCTCTTCTGAAACACAGGATTTCTAGAGGTTTGGGGTTGGTAGGAATTTTTCGTGGTTTTGAAAGATATATTTGTTTAGAAAAATACAGTAAAATACTGAAATATTATTAGAAATTAAGATAACTGCTTTCTATTGTAATACATTTTAACATGGAATTTATTCTTGTGATGCAAAGCTGAGTTTTCAGCATCATTACTCCAGTCTTCAGTGTCACATGATCCTTCAAAAATCATTTTAATATGGTGATCTGCATTGCCATTTCTTATTGTTATCTCTGTTTAAAACGTTATATTTTTTTGCAAAAACCATGATAGTGCATCACATCCTGTGCGTGATTTCAACCTTTACATATACATCCGATTTAGAAACTATAACTTATAATATATATTTAACTATAATTTAGCTATAATTTATCTCAATTATGAGATAAATCGAAATTATGATTTAGAAGGTCAAAATTACAACTTAAAAAGTCAAAATTAAGAGATAAAAAGTTGAAAATTATAATTTACTAAATTGAAATTATGACTTAAAAAGTCATAATTATGAGATAAAAAGATGAAATTATGACTTAAAATGTTGATATTATAAGAAAAAAAGTGGAAATTATGACTTAAAATGTGGAAATTATGAGATAAATTGCAATTATGATTTAGAAGGTCGAAATTACAATTTAAAAGTCTAAGTTATGATTTACTAAATTGAAATTATGACTTTAAAAGTCATAGTTATGAGATAAAAAGTTGAAATTATGACTTAAAATGTGGAAATTATGAGATAAATTGCAATTATGATTTAGAAGGTCGAAATTACAATTTAAAAAGTTAAAATTATGACTTACTAAATCGAAATTATTATTTTAGAAGTCTTAATCATGAGATAAAAAGTCAAAATTATGATTTAAAAGGTCAAAATTATGAGATAAATTGGAATTATGATTTAGAAGGTTGAAATTACGTCTTAAAAAGTCGAAATTATGATTTACTAAATCGAAATTATGACTTTAAAAGTCATAATTATGAGATAAAAAGATGAAATTATGACTTAAAACGTCAAAATTATAAGAAAAAAATGAAAATTATAAGATAAATTGCAATTATGATTTAGAAGGTCAAAATTACAATTAAAAAGTCTAAATTATGATTTACTAAATCGAAATTATGACTTTAAAAGGGAGAATTATGAGATAAAAAGTTGAAATTATGACTTAAAAGGTCGAAATTATAAGAAAAAATTTGAAATTATGACTTAAAAAGTGGAAATTATGAGATAAATTGCAATTATGATTTAGAAAGTCGAAATTACAATTTAAAAGTCTAAGTTATGATTTACTAAATTGAAATTATGACTTAATAGGTCGAAATTATAAGAAAAAAAGTTGAAATTATGACTTTAAAAGAGGAAATTATGAGATAAATTGCAATTGTGATTTAGAAGGTCGAAATTACAATTTAAAAAGTTGAAATTGTGACTTACTAAATCGAAATTATGATTTTAAAAGTCAGAATTATGAGATAAAAAGTCAAAATTATGACTTAATAGGTCGAAATTATAAGAAAAAAAGTTGAAATTATGACTTAAAATGTGGAAATTATGAGATAAATTGCAATTATGATTTAGAAGGTCGAAATTACAATTTAAAAAGTTGAAATTATGACTTACTAAATCGAAATTATTATTTTAAAAGTCTTAATCATGAGATAAAAAGTCAAAATTATGATTTAAAAGGTCAAAATTATGAGATAAATCGAAATGCAATTTATGACTAAAATAAGACATTGCGCATCACATCCTGTGCGTGATTTCAACCTTTACAAATACATCCGAATTAGAAACAGAGCAGCTACTGTTAGTCTGCCGGCAGAGTTTCGTGAATGGCGTGATGTGAATATCGCCAGGGACACATCAAAGGTGAGCGTCTTTCACGTTCAGCAATGGGCTCCGACAAAAGAATAATCCTCAGCAGGTGAAATTTCACTAGTCTTTATAGCACAGATCCAGTGTTGGTGGAAATGGATACTGCAGTAGTGATGCTGTCCTTAGGCAAGACATGATTTGGGAAACACTGGCCTTTGTGCTGCTGAATGATGTCACGCGTTTGAAAAGACACCGCTGGCTGGGAAAAACACAAACAATGGGTCTGTGAGGGGCGTGACATCATTCTGAGGACCATGATGCACAACTTCAAGAGCTCATCTCACAAATGCTTGAATCAATATGTTTTTTGGATAACTTTAGATGCAGGCCATTGTGTTATTGTAAATGTATCATCAAAAATATTAAGCATCACGACTGTTTTGAACATTAAAAATAATCAGAGATGTTCCTTGAGCAGCAAATCAACATATTAGAATGATTTCTAAATGATCATGTGACACTGAAAACTGGAGTAATAATGCTGAAAATTCAGCTTTGACATCACAGGAATAAATTACATTTTAAAATATATTCAAATAGAAATCAGTCATTTTAAATTGTAAAAATATTTCACAATATTACAGCTTTGACTATTTTTATCAAATAAATTCAGCCTTGGTAAGCACAAGATATTTCTTTAATTAAACCAACCCCAAGCTTTCAAACAGTGGTGTACATTGAAATAAAACATTATTTAATATGATTCTGAAAACATACAGCAATTTTTAAGGGAAAAACATCCTTGTAATAACTTATGAAACAATTTTTTTTTTCAGCTGATAACACCAACTCTTAATTTTTTAAATTATGGTTTAATCAATTTTGTTTTGTTTTGTTTTTGTTTATTTTTGTTGTCATTTATTTACTTGTTTTTGTCCTGTTTCACATTCAGAAATACGTCACATTATGTAAGTGAACCGTCTTAAAAAGTCAAAATTATGACTTACTAAATCGAAATTATAACTTTAAAAGTTAGAAATTATGACTTAAAAGGCCAAATTATAAGAAAAAAGTCAAAATTATGAGATAAATCGAAATTATGATTTAGAAGGTCAAAATTACAACTTAAAAAATCAAAATGAGATAAAAAGTAGAAATTATGATTTACTAAATTTAAATTATGACTTTAAAAGTCATAATTATAAGATAAAAAGTTGAAATAATGACTTTAAAAAAGTCTAAATTATAAGAAAAAAAGTTGAAATTATGAGATAAATCGAAATTATGACTTATAAGGTCGAAATTATTAGATAAATTGGAATTATAATTTAGAAGGTCGAAATTGAGACTTAAAAAGTCAAAATTATGACCTACTTAATTGAAATTATGACTTTAAAAGTCATAATTATGAGATAAACAGTTGAAATTATGACTTAAAAAGTGGAAATTATGAGATAAATTGCAATTATGATTTAGAAGGTCGAAATTACAATTAAAAAAGTCGAAATTACGACTTACTAAATCAAAATTATGACTTTAAAAGGTCGAAATTATGAGATAAAAAGTAGAAATTATGATTTACTAAATTTAAATTATGAGATAAAAAGTTGAAATAATGACTTTAAAAAAGTCTAAATTATAAGAAAAAAGTTGAAATTATGAGATAAATCGAAATTATGACTTAAAAGGTCGAAATTATAAGAAAAAAGTTGAAATTATGACTTAAAAAGTCGAAATTATTAGATAAATTGGAATTATAATTTAGAGGGTCGAACTTGAGACTTAAAAAGTCAAAATTATGACTTACTAAATTGAAATTATGACTTTAAAAGTCATAATTATGAGATAAACAGTTGAAATTATGACTTAAAAGTGGAAATTGTGAGATAAATTGCAATTATGATTTAGAAGGTCGAAATTACAATTAAAAAAGTCGAAATTACGACTTACTAAATCAAAATTATGACTTTAAAAGGTCGAAATTATGAGATAAAAAGTAGAAATTATGATTTACTAAATTTAAATTATGAGATAAAAAGTTGAAATAATGACTTTAAAAAAGTCTAAATTATAAGAAAAAAGTTGAAATTATGAGATAAATCGAAATTATGACTTAAAAGGTCGAAATTATAAGAAAAAAGTTGAAATTATGACTTAAAAAGTCGAAATTATTAGATAAATTGGAATTATAATTTAGAAGGTCGAACTTGAGACTTAAAAAGTCAAAATTATGACTTACTAAATTGAAATTATGACTTTAAAAGTCATAATTATGAGATAAACAGTTGAAATTATGACTTAAAAGTGGAAATTGTGAGATAAATTGCAATTATGATTTAGAAGGTCGAAATTACAATTAAAAAAGTCGAAATTACGACTTACTAAATCAAAATTATGACTTTAAAAGGTCGAAATTATGAGATAAATCTAAATTATGACTTAGCTGAAATTACCACTTTAAAAGTCATAATTCTGAGATAAAAAGTTGAAATTATGACTTAAAAGGTCGAAATTATGACTGAAAAACTCAAAATTATGAGATAAATCGAAATTATGACTTACAAGGTCGAAATTATAAGAAAAAAGTTGAAATTATGAAAATTGGAATTAATATTTAGAAGGTCGAAATTAAGACTTAAAAAGTCAAAATTATGATTTACTAAATCAAAATTACCACTTTAAAAGTCATAATTCTGAGATAAAAAGTTGAAATTATGACTTAAAAGGTTGAAATTATAAGAAAAAAGTTATGATTTAAAAAATTGAAATTATGAGATAAATTGGAATTAATATTTAGAAGGTCGAAATTAAGACTTAAAAAGTCGAAATTATGACTTACTAAGCATCCAAATAAAGTTGAAATTATGACTTAAAAAGTGGAAATTATGAGATAAATTGCAATTATGATTTAGAAGGTGGAAATTACAATTTAAAAAGTCAAAATTGTGACTTACTAAACCGAAATTATGACTTTAAAAAGTTGAAATTATGACTTAAAAGGTCAAAATTATGAGATAAATCGAAATTATGACTTAAGAGGTTGAAATTATGACTTGTTGAGGCTCATTGATTTAACACGACACAACACAGCTGGTGTCAACTAAGGTAGCAACAGCACATTTAATTTTTTTTTTTTCAAATTAATCTGTCTGCATACAATTGTAACACTAATTGTAATTTATTTGAATTTAACTGGTTTTATGCCTCACAATGGATTTTAGCGTTATTCGTTCTATGCTAAAACAGTCAAACTTTGAAAACTTTGCTGGTGTCCCACACTAGGTATGTCAGATTGAATTCCAAAGTCCTGAGGAATTGAATCAGACTAATGATTATAGCGCAGTGGGGGTGTTTAACGCAGCGTCTGGTCTGTCCTTGTGAGAGACTCCAACAGATTTATGAGCTTTTATGGGGATTCCAGTGTAAAGCTGTCCCACGTGTATCCTGATGCTGTTTGATAAAGCAGGAGTCTGCTGTCTGTCTGACTGGAATGGTGTTTGATGCTAATAATGGCTCATGCTAACTAAACCATATGCTAAAAAGACAATTAGTAAAACAAACAGATATTGATGTTTTTATTTGTGCACTGAATGAAGAGTGTCACTTGGGTAAAAATTAGACAGGTCTGAACTAACATCATACTATCATAGTATTTTTTTAAATGCATTGGTGTACCATGAAATTACCATATATTTGTTTTTCAACAAATAGGGTAAATTATATATTTTGAACATGTTGAATGGTAATACCATGCTTTTTTTAACATGTACAGTGTTAATACCACGTTTTTTCAAACATGTACATTGATAATACCATGTTTTTAAACATATACATTGGCAATACCATGTTTCTTAACATATACAGGGAATACCATGTTTTTTTTAACATGTACATTGTCAATACCATTTTTAACATGTACATTGGTAATACCATGTTTTTAAACATATACATTGGCAATACAATGTTTTTTTAACATGTACATTGGTAATACCATGTTTTTAAACATATACATCGGCAATATCATGTTTTTTTAACATATACAGTGGCAATACAATGTTTTTTTAACATGTACATTGGTAATACCATAGTTTTTTAAATCTATAGTGAAAATAGCATGTTTTTAACATATACAATGAAAATACCACGTTTTTTCAAACATGTACAGTGGCAATACTATGTTTTTTAACATGTACATTAGTAATACCATATTTAAATTACATTGGCAACACCATGTTTTTTTAACATGTACATTGGTAATACCACATTTTTTTACATACACAATGACAATACCACATTTTTTTCAGACATGTACATTGGTAATACCATGTTTTTTAACATATACAGTGGCAATACCATGTTTTTTTAACATATACAGTGGCAATACCATGTTTTTTTAACATGTACATTGGTAATACCATGTTTTTTAACATATACAGTGGCAATACCATGTTTTTTTAACATGTACATTGGTAATACCATGTTTTTTTAACATATACAGTGGCAATACCATGTTTTTTTTAACATATACAGTGGCAATACCATGTTTTTTTAACATGTACATTGGTAATACCATGTTTTTTAACATTTACAGTGGCAATACCATGTTTTTTTAACATGTACATTGGTAATACCATGTTTTTTTTAACATATACAGTGGCAATACCATGTTTTTTTTAACATATACAGTGGCAATACCATGTTTTTTTAACATGTACATTGGTAATACCATGTTTTTTTAACATATACAGTGGCAATACCATGTTTTTTTAACATGTACATTGGTAATACCATGTTTTTTTAACATGTACATTGGTAATACCATGTTTTTTAACATATACAGTGGCAATACCATGTTTTTTTAACATGTACATTGGTAATACCATATTTAAATTACATTGGCAACACCATGTTTTGTTAACATGTACATTGGTAATACCATGTTTTTTTTTTACATATACAGTGTCAATACTGTGTTTTTTTTAAACATGCACAGTGGTAATACCATGTTTCCTAACTTTACAGTGGCAATACCATGTTTTTTCAAACATAAAAAGTAGCATTACTATGTTTTTTTTAACATGCGCAATGGTAATAACATGTTTCCTAACATGTACAATAGCAATACCATGTTTTCTCAAACACAAAAACAGTGGCATTACTACATTTTTTTAATATGTACCGTGGCAATGCCATGTTTTTTTAAACATGTACAGTGGTAAAACCATGCTTTTTTAGCACATACAGTGGTAATACCATGTTTTTAAACATGTACAGTGGCAATACCATGTTTTTTAAATATACATGTTTTTCTTGTTTTTTCTTGTCTCAACATACACTAAATTATATTTTTAACATGTGCAATGGTAATACCATGTTGCTGTTTGTTGTTGTTTTTTGTTTTTAATTTAGCTGTTGTCGTTGTTTTTCCCAACATATACTAAGGTAAATCACTTTTTACTGTGGTAATACCATGTTTTTTGTTGGTTCTCCCAACATATACTATGGTAAATCATAGTGGTAATACCATTTTTTGTGATATTATCTCCTATTTTCTCCTTTCTACTAAAGGTAAAATGTTTAAAAATTGTACAGTGGTAGTTTCATGTTTTTGCTGACTTTTTCAACATATACTAAGGTAATTAAACATGTACAGTAAGACCATTTTTTGTTGTTGGTGTCCCTCAACATATACTAAGGTAAATCATATTTTGTAACATAGACAATGGTAATACCTTGGTTTTTGTTCTTTTTTCCCCAACATATAATAAGGTTGGACACTGTAAGTACTTATTTGTGTATAGTCAGATTCCTTTATATGCAAGGAAAGACTAAATATCATCTATGACAGAATGGTTCATTTGTTGCGTCTGAACCATAGTCCACTATCATGTCTTCAAACATCCTCTTTGTAGTTGTCGCAGGAAGCAGTCAGGACGCTTCAGGCATGTGCCGGACGTACAGGAGACCACCAGTACGGCGCGAGATCGCTGCCATGTGTGCCACAGATGGCTTCACAACTCCACAACACAATAAAATGAACGCCAACGCCTCAATATCACTGACAACTAAGCATGATGCAATGATTTGCGCAATGCTGTTTTCCTCGGCCTCAAAAACTACAACTGTTTATTTTGCTTTTTTAGGCACCAGACATATGCCAGCTCACAAAAAACAGTGGGTTTTGGCAGAGCGCTGTGGAAAATGCACGTCTGCGCAAACAACTGCAAGCCAACGACGCAGCGTTTAGTAACGTGCAGCAGAGCATGACATGCTCGGGAAAACAAGAAAAACCAGCAAATAGGCCCAGTTTAAACTTGACCTCCTGGTGCGCTGCTCGACATCTGCTGAGGTTTTTCTCCGTTTCAGGTCGCTCTCGCAGGTGTTTGGCTTGTATGCGTTAAATGGAGGTGGGATTACAAACACATTTACTGTAATGGCTTGGCTTGTTCTCCGAGCTCTCTTTTGTGGTTAGTTAAGTGCGGCCTCACTGACATGAAACTTCAAAGCGAGCCTTTATGTAGAAATTAGCACTTTTAGAAATAGTAACGTCATCAAAACTATGAAATGACAGAAATGGATGTATGAAAATTATGTAATGACCAAAGAAAGCAAAAACTGTTATATTTAAGCTTCGTCAAGTAAACACTTAAGAGAGGAATATACATTGTAAAAAATATTTTTCGAAATTCTAAGTCAAACAAAGACTATTGGAGTATATTTTACAAGAAAATACTTCAGTCTTCAGTCTTCAGTTTTTCTACCTCAAAATTTCACGTTCAATTCAATGCGTTACACCTATTTGCCATTTGTATTTATTTACTAACAATTTCTGCAGTGAAAGTTAAAGCTTTAGTAATTTAGTATTTATTTATTTTTTCATTTTAGTACATCAAGTTAGGCTAAATGAAAATGAGTCAAGTTGCCTTAGCTGAAAATATATTTTTTAATGTTTAATTTTATTTCAGTTATAATGGTTTTAATTTTGGTAAACTATAACTCTGATATGATGGACACTTACTGGCTGCTTTTTCTTTGTTATCCACTCCAAATCATCTATAAAATCAATGTATTCAATTATACAACAATTATACAATGTATTCCATTTTCTAGCATCAGCCTTTGAATTAAAATGATTTCGGTCAACTTTTGACCAGTAGAGCATCTTTTCCTGGGATGTACCTGGTTCTAGTTGATGTGTATGTGTGTGGAACAAACATATGGCAGGCGGACATGTGTGTACGTCAGCCTTGTATTAGTTCTTCACGTGAACATGTTGGTGGTTCGGGCCTGAATGTGTGTGTGTGTGGGAGCTTCATTCAGTTTTTTGCAGTGGGCTCCAGTCTGCTGTCGTCTCTCTCGTCTTTGATCACTGATCATTGAAGCTTCTCTAATCCGTCTCACTGTCATCCTGTCTGTGTTGTTCCTTCCTTTCATGCTTTCATCCCAGCGCTGAGAGGACACAGAGCACGCAGATAGTTTTACCGTCTCACTTGATACCTGCAACCCGAGACCCCAATGGAGCCACTTCACACACGCACACACACACACACACGC
Organism: Garra rufa; assembly: GCF_049309525.1. Lineage (NCBI taxonomy): Eukaryota > Metazoa > Chordata > Actinopteri > Cypriniformes > Cyprinidae > Garra > Garra rufa. The sequence goes on from NC_133365.1 coordinate 50,220,409, forward strand.
ACACACACACACACACACACACACACACGGATAGATGAGTGCACACACTACCTGCGCACACATTTGCTCGGTCATATTCACACATAAAGCTGATACATAATGGGTATTTTTACTGTTATGGCTGAAAAACAGTTCATTGCCAGTGTTGAAAAGGCATTTAGTACTGACCTGAAGAAGATACTTCACATCAAAGACATTTACATATAATTCACGAGAGAAAATGACAGCTGAAATTATAAAAATTACCCTGTTCAAAAGTTTACATACACTTGATTCTTAATACTGAATGATCCACAGCTGTGTTTTTTGTTTAGTGATAGTTGTTCATGAGTCCCTTGTTGGCCTTAACAGTTAAACCGATCGCTGTTCTTCAGAAAAATCCTTCAGGTCCCAAAAATTCTTTGGTTTTTCAGCATTTTTGTGTAATTATTATTTTTTCGACTGTATGATTTTGAGATCCATCATTTCACACTAAGGACAACTGAGGGACTATTACAGAAGGTTCAAACACTCACAGATGCGTCAGAAGATAAAACGATGCATTAAGAGCTGGGAGGTGAAAAATTTTGAACATAATGAAGTGTAAATGTTTCTTATTTTGCCTAAATATCATTTACATATATATATATATATATATATATATATATATATATATATATGTATGTATGTATATATATATATATATATATATATATATATATATATTGCCCTTCAGAAGCTACAGAGGATACTTACATGTTCCCCACAAGACAAAATTTGTCAAATTTACCCTGATCTTCAAATTTAAAAAGTTTCCACCCCCCGGCTCTTAATTCATCATGTTTCCTTCTGAAACATCAGTGAGCGTCCCTCAACTGAGTCCCTCAGTTGTCCTTAGTGTGAAAAGATGGATCTAAAAAAAAACCTGAAGGACCTGAAGGATTTTTCTGAAGAAAAGCGGACAGTTTAACTGTTCAGGACAAACATCAGCATGTTTTCTACTGTAAGAAAAGGTTCAAATACACCAAAATGCTGAAAAACCACTGAATTTGTAGGTTTTTAAATTTGAAGATCAGGGTAAATTTGACAAATTTTATCTACTGGGAAACATGTAAGTATCTTTTGTAGCTTCTGGCTTCTAGTACTAAATGAAAAAAAATATGATATTTAGGCAAAATAAGAAAAATTTACACAATCTGTTCAAAAGTTTTCATCCCCCCGTTCTTAATGCATAATTTTTCTTTCTGGAGCATCAGTGAGCGTTTGAACCTTCTGTAATAGTTGTATATGAGTCTCTCAGTTGTCCTCAGTGTGAAAAGATGGATCTCAAAATCATACAGTCATTGTTGGAAAGGGTTCAAATACACAAAAATGCTGAAAACCAAAGAATTTGTGGGACCTGAAGGATTTTTCTGAAGAACAGTGGACAGTTTAACTGTTCAGGACAAACAAGGGACTCATAAACTATCACTAAACACAAAAAAACACAGCTGTGGATCATTCAGTATCAAGAATCAAGTGTATGTAAACTTTTGAACGGGGTAATTTTTATAAATTCAACTATTATATGTAAATGTCTTTTATGTAAAATATCTTATTCAGGTCAGTACTAAATAACAAATAACATGCATTTGGTATGATCCCTCTTATTTTGCTAAAATAATTTACATTTTGCAGATTCGGCAAGGTGTATGTAAACTTTTGACTTCAACTGTATATATAATATATACCTTTTTTAAACAAACAAAAAAAATGTTAAATTCAGGACAAACATTTGAGACAAAAGTTGATTTTTCACAGCTGCTAATTATCTGCACCCATTATCAACCTAATCAAACTGATACTGATAATTATAAAAAACACAAATATTGACTGATAGTGATATGCTCACTGATACACAGTATCACACATAAATCCATGCACACAAACATTTAACCTAGCCACAGTGGACAGGAGTTTTTTTTTTTTTTTTTTTTTGAGAGAAATACAAACACACATCAGTGAGTATCTGTACAGAGGATGCATCCAGTGTATCTTCCTCTTCGTAGGGGGGCAGCAGAACTGTTTTGAGTGGCGACTTTAGCTGTCATGATAGAAGCATCTTTCGACACATTTGCACTGATCAAAGGCCAGCCGCAGCAACCCCCCCGCAATTCCAGCCGCAGGGTTCACACCCACAGCCGCTGGGGTTATCAGGCTCCGATAGCCAGGCGTCACATGCTCCCATGTGAGAGAGAGAGAGTGTGTGTGTGTGTTCGCTGCTTTAGGAGCTGAATTAAAATGTGCAGGTGAGCAAAGGTCAACCAAAACTGTAGTTTCACCTCTGACCTCTGCACACACACAAACACACACACATTATTTTAATTGTTCACCAAAAATGTAAAGCACAACCAGAAAAAATTGAAGATTTGCTTAAGTTTTTGTATATGCTCTGTGGTTGCAAATGTTTTCTGGGTGGATGCTAGCTAAATTTGAACTAAGACTACAATTAAAACTGTTCAAATTTGTTAACATTTAACCTAAATAGCAATAGTAACAAAATGACTAATAAAAATGACAAAAGCCGGCTCGGCACTTTTTCAAATGAAAGCCTCTATATTCTTCCATTAATTGTTCATGTGTTGGGTATTTCAGGTATTCTGGAGATCACGTCAGTGGATGTTGGGATCGTTGCTATCAGAGGAATCGGCAGTAACCTTTACCTGGCTATCAGTAAGAAGGGAGAACTTTATGGAGCGGTGAGTATCTTAAAACCATTCATAAAAATATAGATATGACTGTTCATATTAGTCCAGGGGTTTTCAACAGCGATTATAGGTATGTCTAGGGTCCACAAGGGGGTGCTGGTGAAATAAATAAAAAATAATAATAAAACATTAAAACTAACTAACTAAATAAATAAAGACAGAAATAAATAAATACATTAATAAAACACAATAAAATAAAATATAGTCATGATGCATTTTTGAATGAGAACTTTAAATGTTGGTGGACATTTTTTTAGGAATAATAAATAAAATAAAATAATAAAATAAAATAAAATATAGTCATGATGCATTTTTTAATTAGAACTATACATGTTGGTGGACATTTTTTGGAAATAATAAATACAATAAAATAATCACAAGGGGGTACTGGTCAAAAATAAAATAAAATAAAACAGACATCAATATAATTATTAATTATTAATAAATAAGGGGGTGCTGGTGAATAAAAATATAGACAAACAAATAAAACAAACAATTAAGGAAAAGTTCACCAGAGTGACATTATCACAGTTTTGTTCTGATATTTTTTGTCCATATCGTTTGAAGTTTATATTTCTCTTAATTAATATAAAGATAATATTTTTTTCACATATTCATATTATTGTTATTTTTCACAGTACAAATATGACGTTATATGCAGAAATATATACCTTATATTTTAGGTGTTCCACAAAGAAATCACCACAAAATAAAAAATAAAAAAACACACACACACTTTTCCTGCTATACCTGCTGAAAAAAGGTAATATGTGTAATTTGTGACCCTGGACCACAAAACCAGTCATATGGGTCAATTTGAAATTATTTGAAATTTACATTTATAAATCATCAGAAAGCTGAATAAACAGGCTTTTCATTGACGTATGGTTTGTTAGGACAACATTAGAAGATAGATACAACTATTTGAAAATCTGGAATCTGAGGGTGTAAAAAAATCGAAATATTGAGAAAATCACCTTTAAAGTTGTGCAAATGAAGTTCTTAGCAATGCATATTACTAAATAAAAACTACGTTTTGATATATTTACAGTAGGAAATTTACTAAATATCTGCATGGAACATGATCTTTACTTAATATCCTAAATATTTTTGCCATATAAGAAAAATCGATAATGTTGACCATGTATTGTTGGCTATTGCCACCGCCCCACACTCATGCCATTGGTTGAGACAGTGTTGCTGTAGTCACGATCCTTATACAGGGATTGTGTTTACACTTTTTTTGAGGGAAAACATACAAATTGCTTGCTTACTTTAGATTTTTTTAAGACCCCTGCTGAAAAAAGGCTGGTTGGCTGGTCTTAGCTGGTTTAAGATGGAAGTAGCTGGTTTTTGGGCAGCTAAGACCAGCCTGACCAGGCTGGGAAAGTGACCAAAACCTTCTAAAACCAGCCTGCTGACAAGCTATGACCAGCTGTTTTTTAGATGATTTAGATGATTAATGCTGAAAAAAAAACAAAAACAGCTAAAACCAGCATAGGCCAGTTGGCTGGTTTTAGCTGGTCATAGCTGGTCAGCAGGCTGGTTTTAGAATGGTTTTGGTCACTTTCCCACACTGTAAAAAAAAGCCGTAAAAAACCGGCAGCTGTGGTTGCCAGAATTTTACCGTAAAAAATACGGTAGCAATATTTTAGGTTTTACGGTTTTCAGTTAAATTTACAGGTAAATACCGTAATTTCACTGATATAATGGTAATGTAACAACCTTTTAAAGTACTGACATCTGTTTTTAACTTTTGTAATACAATGATAACCACCAAAAGCAGGTGGTGACGACAACATCACATGTTGAGCCAAGGCCCATCACAAGGAGGTTTTGAAAAATAAGATATATAGAAGGTGCACAGTGTCATTCACACAAACACTAAACACCATCATGGTAACACACATAAAACTGAAATAATGCAAAAAACATTAATTTAACAACATTAGATGTAACATACAACCCTAATGTACAAAACTGCCAAGAAAAAACTAAGAATAAAAAGTTATTTTAACAAAAAAACATCAAATAAAGAAAAATGAAACACAGGGAATTCTGGGAATGTCAATTTACGGTTATTCACTGTACATTTTACGTTCTTTTTCCACTTCCAAAAACGGTATGGTACCGTAAAACTACATGCACAGTTTTTCACCGTATATAGAAAGGGGAACTTACCGTTAACCATTTCACAGGTTTATACCGTAGCATTTTTACAGTTTGTTACCGTTAAATTCACGGTCATTTTTTTACAGTGCAGCCTGGTCAGGCTGGTCTTAGCTGACCAGGCTGGGAGACCAGCTAAAAACCAGCTACTTCCATCTTAAACCAGCTTAAACCAGCCAACCAGCCTAGGCAGGTTTTAGCTGTTTTTGTTTTTTTGTTTTCAGCAGGGAAGCCAGTGTGTTTGCATCTAGTTAGAGCTGACAAACCACAAGCAGAAAACTGCTGCCTTTAAAAACCAGCAGAAATGTAATAACTCTTCATTGCTTGCATTTCAGAGAAACTACGGTATAAACTGCCGTCTGAAGGAGCGCATCGAGGAGAACGGGTATAACACTTACGCATCCGCTGAGTGGAGGAACAAGAAGCGCCAGATGTTTGTAGGTCTGAGCGCTCATGGAAGGCCTCTGCGTGGGAGAAAAACCCGCAGGAAGAACACAGCTACACACTTCTTACCCATACTGGTGTGACTTTTGTTCATCATGCTGACGAGACGGAGAGAGATCGGCGATAAAGACTTTGTCCGCGCGCGACTCTCTGTAGTGGCTGCGCTCCTTTGCTCTTTCAAGGTTTCAGATGGCACTAGATGAAAATTTATCCTCATGCCAGTTGACATTAAATGGTAAACACGCTCAAAAGAGCAAAGTTTATGAATGCAGGCTTTCATTTGCATTGTGCGTCATTCCAGTAATCTAAAATTATGGATTATGTGTGCAAGAGTTTTCTCTTTCATAGGAACATGTGTCTAAGAACGTCTGCTTTCATTTCTTTCTAATGGACATGAACGTCTTTTGGAGCGGCTCTGAGGCTGCATGCGTCGCCGGAGAAAGAGAGAGTGGGGGTGTATGTGGGAAATTTGTATCTTCTGAAAACTGTTTTGGACTGCTTTGAAATAAATAAATTATTTATTTGTATTGTATTTAAATAAAATACTCTAAAAAACATATTAAAAGCATATAAAATGGATAACCTCTAATCCTGTGAAATAAAATCTATTTTGTTATCCTCCTGCAGAGCAGCTTGTGATGTGTTTCTTGTTCACAACAAGTAAAACTGAGGGTGAATCTCACAAAATGTTCAGGTTGATGCAAAATCTAAAGAAAAAATAAGAAATTATATTAAATATAATAAATAAAGCCTGTTTTAAAGTCACTACTTTTTTGTGCATTGCATTGCAACATTTTCATAATAATTAAGCATAATCTCGTGATCATTAATGCATCTGGAAGTTATACTATGAACATTTTTTATTTTTTGTAATTCCTATGTTCTTATTGGTGATTCTCATTAATGATGTTGTTATTATTACACAATGACTGTCATACAAGAGCTTTTTTAATATAAATCACAGATAAAAGGCAGAATAAATACAAATTATCAGGGTTATTATTATCATTAACAAAAACTAATACTATAAAAAAAAATTATTTGACATAAAGCTGAAATATAATAAAATATAAATATAAAATGATTTTTTTTGCCTTGGCGACTAACAGAAATAAGTTAAAGTTGAAGTACTAAAATTACTAATTAAATACAAATAACAAATAAACAAAAACTTAAATAAAAATCAACCTAAGTAGTAAAAAAAAAAAATAATAATAATAAAAAATACAAATAAAAATGACAAAAGCCAGTAACAAAAATATTAAAATTTCAGCTAAAAATAATATAAAAATAAATAAAAATAAAAGCTGATTTAAAATATTGATGATTACACCATAATATAACTATAAAATACAACACTGCGACCTGTACATACCTCACAGTAAAATGAAATGCAGCAATTTATTCATTCATTAATTCAACATTATTATAATTACTATTAAGATTATTATAGTAGAACAATATTAAATATAATTTAGTGGAGCAATTTAAATAAAGCTGAAATATAATCATATATAAATATTAGATAAAAAAATATACTGCAATTTCTTTTTTGTAATTGCAACTAACTGAAATAAGGTGAAGTACTAAAATGACAAAAAATAAATGCTAATTCAAAATATTGATGAATACACCATAATATAACGATAAAACAGTAATTCATCAATACAAATTATCAGGGTTATTATTATCATTAACAACAACTAAAACTATTAAAAACATTTTTTTTTTATTTGTCATAAAGATGAAGTATAATAAAATATAAATATAAAATAAAAAACTTAAATTACTAATTAAATATAAATAAAAACTAAAAATGTGGTAATACAACAAATAGACAAAGATTCAAAAAAATAAAATTTGGAAAAAAGTCAAATAACAAAATTACTAACATTTAAACTGAAAATTAATTGAAAACTGAAAATGTAAAAATGCTATTTTTCAAATATTGTTGAATACACTATAATATTACTATAAAGAATATTTTAGTGGAACAATATTAAATTTAATTTAGTGGAAAATTTTAAATAAAGCTAAAATATAATCTAATTTAAATAGTAAATGACAGAAATATACAGCAAACAGGGTATCTATCTATCAATCTATCTATCATTACTATAAAAATGTATCCATTAATGGTAAAGATAATCTTAGTTGAATGATATGAACTTTCCACAACCTGGATGCTGTTTGGTTACAACAACACTTACAAAACCCCAAAATGATTGTGAGCTGAAAGACAATATCCTCACAATCGCACACATACAACAAAGTCAAACATACGGACAATTTCACTCATTAACTTTTCCACTCGCTCACTGACTCCATCAAATCATTTGTTTGGTTTCACACCTTTTGCATCCACTTGCAATAATAGTTGTTCCATTTCCTTTACGCTCGGCCATTCACAGACTGAAAACATTCAGTAACGGGAACTGAATCCTGCTATCTAAATAATCTAAATTTTCTAAATAGTTCTAGAAAATTTGGGGAGCAAAAGGCGCTCACTCAAATAATGTGATCCAGCTTGAAGAAACAAGCGGAAAAAGACTTGGGGCGAGATTTCTAATGAGAGCTTGTTTGGAGGGGCCGACTCTGACACACAGACTGTTAATGGCAGGGGTGGGGAGGCCGCCGTGGCCCACTGAGGCCTTTTGGGGGGGTCAGGCCTGGTTTATACGGGCTCTTCCTTATTAGTGACTGTCATGCTGATTCAGTCTGGCCATTTCTAGGAAGAGTTCAAAACGTGTGAATCTTTGCTGCCATGACCCCACTGTCATCAGACATCTTGATCTTCTTTCAACAGTCATTAATGTAAATGTAAATAAGGAATGAGTTAGGTTCAGTAATGCTTTTAAGTGCATTAAAAGTGAGTGATTTTTTAAGGTGAATAATATTTATATAACAAAAAAAAACATATATATATATATATATATATATATATATATATATATATATATATATATATAAATGGATTAATATATACAGTCAAGCCCGAAATTATTCATACCCCTGGCAAATTTGGACTTTTTAAAAAGTAAAAGTTACTTTTACTCAGCCAGCCAGATTTTTTTTTGACAGGAAATGACACCGGCTTCTCCCGAAAGATAATAAGATGATGTACAAGGCGCATTGTGGAAAAAAAAAATTCTCAGCTTTTATTTACATTTGAACAAAAAGCGGCATGTCCAAAATTATTCATACCCTTTGCATTCTGTCACAGTCTATGGGAAAATCCTTCCAAGTTCTATACCATTCCAAATAGTCCAAGCTGTTCTTAACAGAAACAAAAATAAAATACTAAGCTACATATATGGGTTATATTACATAAAATGGGTGACAATTTATTGTTAATATACAAGAACATAAATTTAAGAATCATTCTGAGTTCTCTCTATATCTTAGTCTTGAATAATAAATGCATTGATAAGAAGCAGTAATTTCCAGAAGTCTCCAGTAGATCACGCCATTCCTTCACAATGACTGCTGTTAGCATACGCCTGTCTTGTGTTGTCTGTTTCTTAGTTTTTTGAATGAATGAATGAATTACTTAATTAATTAAACATTCATTCTTGCTGATTTTAAACACATGACAATTAGTTGTTATTCATGCTGTTAGTCCCAGATTTATTACCATGATTAACGTTGGTTATCATTTAAAAAATTATTTCTCTTGATTTGTGATGCAGCCTGGAATCTTAAATTACTCATAGCTAAATCAAATTAATTTATAATCGATGAACTTTGCAATACTGACAATGTTATTTAACTGAATTGAATCAACACTGAACTAAGCTGAATAACAACACTATTGTCTTCTGTTTAGCTGATTATAGATAAATTGAACGTGGTTGATAATTGATGAACTTTATCAAACAAACTGAACTGACTGGAACTGAATAATGACATTATTCTCATTTAAGAGAAGAATTCATATTTAAAGATTTCATCACTAATTCTGTTATTCTCCTGTTTATTACTTTGAAGTTGCTTTACAGTATTGTATAATATATGTATCGTACAAATCACTATATAAATAATAATGACTTGACTCTATGATGACGTTATTGTGTTGTTTTATTTTGTCTTATATCTTGTTTCTTTGAATGCCTGTCCATATATTGGAATGACAATAAACAACAACTTAGTTACATTTTTGCATATTTGATAACAATATATTCACATATACATGGCACAAAAATATTTAAACCATTATTTTCATCTAGTGTTCAACTTTTGTCATGTAAATTCATTTATTGTAATGATCAGTGGGGCTGAGTTTTGACCTTCATTGTTTAATGCTGGGCTGAACACTGGATAGAGTTTGTCAGTGAAAGACTGACCAGTGAAAGAGTGGATATGAGAGCTGGACTCCACATCATAAAAGGAGACCAGACCCTCCTCATAATCCACAAACACACCGACCCGCTGCGGCTTCACTCTCAGAGACAGAGAGACAGGGGGACCAGCATAGGCTGCATATTTATAACCTTTCCTCAAAGCCACAATCCAGTATCCATCACTGGGACTTGGTGTGATATTTCCCTTCCTGTGAATAGATTCTCTGACCACTCCTAAATCCCAGTCAGGTTTTCCCTTCACCTGCACCTCAAAATAAAATCTCCCTGAGGAGAATCCCTCATTTCCCAGGACACTTACACAGTAATCAAATCTCTCTGGATTGTTTGAGAGTTTCTGTGTAGCGTCTGAATGTCTTACTTGTTTTCCATCATCAGACAGGATGAGGTTCGGATGAGCTGTATCAGGATCCAGAGTCACATCCACTAAGAAAACAGAGAACATGAATCACAGCTTCACAATACAAAGATTCTGTGATACTGTTTTTAACATTTAATCAGATTGTAATGCAGTAATGAAGCTGTGAGTATCTGACTGTAAACTAGTGTAGTGCAGACAGCTCACTGTACCTGCATACTGCTGCATCCTCTTCAGCTCTGTAGAGACTAATCACAATAAAACATCAGAAGATCTTTTAGATTCATTCTTCACCACTGATATTAAAAGATGATAAACATGTATCTGTATGGCGCATTTGTATTTGATATTGTCGTACCAGTTTGTGTGAGTTTCTCATCTAGAGTGTGCTGCAGTTGAGTCAGAGCTCTCCTCAGAGTCTCCAGACTCACATGAGTCTTCATACTGATCTCAAGCCAGTTCCTGGTGTTTGTAGAGCTGCACAGGGATGAGGAAATCTACAGCAGGAGAGAGGAGAAATCCTTCAGCATGAGGAGTGTCATATACTGCATTATCATTGATCAGAGAGATGTTGACTGACCTGTAGGAGGTGGAGGTGATCTTCAGTGTGTGAGAGCCGCTCCAGCTCAGCGTTTCTCATCTTTAGCTCAGTGATCTCCTTCTCCAGCTCTGCAATGAGCTCTTCCTCCTGTTTCTCTGCTGCTTTCTGCTGCTCCTCCATCATCTCCAGTAGTTCAGTCTGACATCTCTCAATGGAGCGGATCAGATCAGTGAAGAACTCAACACAGGCTGCTTTCTCCTCCTCTGTGTTTCTCTGCTCAACAGTCAGTCAACAATTGATTAGTGGTGTTTGCTAAGACAAGAATCAGTTTTACTTTTGCTTACACTAAGTGTTATTAGGTGCTTTTCCAAATCCCTCAACTGAATTGTTCATTTTGCGAGTGTGATTTTGCTTTTAAAGAACAACTGTAAATAAGATGTTAACACTGAATAACTTGAATTGACATTTACTTTGTAATTGCTTTGACCAAAGACAATAGTTTTAAATAAAGCCACAACACAGAGATTTGTTGAATGAATCAGTGTTTTTGAATGAATCATTTGAGCAAAAAGAGCAAGAAAGAGTCACTGTAACTCTCTGTGGACTCTTGGAGGATTTTACACATTTAAAAAATATTTTAAACATACCTTTCTAACACCTGCGGATTGTTTGATGTCTTGAATCTTTTTGATTCTCTCCTGAATCATCTGCTGAACATCATTCTGTGTTTTCATCAGTTGAGTCTGCAGACACAGACACATTTAATATAACTTAGGAAACTTAGGCTACTGATTTAAGAAAATTTGATTCTTCACATTATGATAGCAGTTTTGTTAGTCAGTTCTACCTTCTTCTCTTCACTCTCTTCTTCTAGAGGAACAGTGTTGTGGTTCTTGTGGTCTGTCAAAGCACACATCGAACACACACATGTCTGATCATCTCTACAGAACAGCTCCAGAGGTCTCTCATGTTTCTGACAGATATAGTCCTCCAGATTACTCACAGGCTCCATCAGTTTGTGTTTCTTTAAACCTGTGACTCTCAAATGAGGCTCCAGATGAGTTTCACAGTAAGAGCTCTGACACACCAGACATGACTTTATGGCCTTCAGCTTTCTCTCCTCACAGATGTCACACAGAACTTCAGGTTTTTTCTCAGGTGTTTTCTTTTTATAGTGATCTACGACCTCTCTGAGTGTGGTATTATTCTTGAGATCAGGTCTTTGTTTGAATGTTTCTTTACAGTAAGGACAGTTGCAGGTCTGGCTATTGTCCAAAGGTTTATTCAGGCAGGTCTTGTGTCCACATGGAGTGCTGACTGGATCAGTGAACACATCCAGACATATAGAGAACTGAAGCTCCTCAGTCACTGGCCCACTGGAGGATGACTGGATTACTGGAAAGAGAAATGATGAAGATAAATTACCTACATTACTAAAACGTAAATTTTATTATATAAGACTTTTTATTGACTTACATGGAGGTTCAGTTATACTTTGTCTCATGGTTTCTCTTCTTTTTGGTGATGATTCTGCCATTCCTCTTCCCTTCTTCAAAGCCTTTTCATTTCATTTACCAAAAAAAAAATGCATTTCAAGCCTATTTGCTTCTTGCGATAACTCTTGGTCACTTGGGTTTAAATTAAAAATTTTCACAACAAAAAAAAAAAGTTAAAATTATTTTAATTATTTTATTTCTTTTTAACCTAAGAATCATATTAATTTTTGTCTATTTAATCAGTAGGTGTCTATACTGTATCATTATTTATATTAATATTGTTTCATCTCTATTTTGTGGGGGAACATTTCTTGAGAAACAGTGAGTGACTAATTAAATGCACTTAAGTGAATCTTAACCGCTCTTTAGATGAAAAGAAATGAATTTCTTTTCCCACAAACATATAATTCCATGAAATAAACATTGATACAGATACAGATGTTGTGTAACCAAATATAATTAAATTTTCTAAGCATAATATAAAGTATAATCTCGTCTTTCTACATTTTATGTAGATTTTCGGATAGATTTTGTCTTCAGTCTGATTTAAAGTTAATTTACTTTCACTTTTATTCCTGTTTTGAAATGACAGAAACGTCCAACATGTTTATAAACCGTTTAAACAAAAATTAATACAATTCTAATGCCATCTCAGTCTAGTAAACAACCAAAATAGCTGACATACGTAAACCCAGTTTTATTCAACTTATTCTATTTTGACATAAAGAACTAAAACATTCCACGTTCATTTAAACGTGTTCAGAATAAATATAAATCTCTATTATACTTCTGTCAATTACCTGTAAGTATCCGATGTGTCCACAAGGGTCTTTAAACGACCCAAACATCCTGATAAATGATCAAATAATTAGTACATGTACATTTAATAAGGCTGCCAAACGCCGAAATGCCAAACCCTTGAAAGGGACTTTCATAAAACTTCAGCGGTAACGGTTCGATTTTGGTTTGAGACTTTCATTTTGAAATCACAGCGCGGAAGTAACCCTGGAAGAAAACGTCCTCGCGATTCTCCCCACGTGTGCGCCCCACACTCATGGTTGCGGTGATGCAGACAAACATGGGAGAGATCGAAGACACCACCGTGAGACCCAAAGTTACCGATGCCAAAGGCATTCTTAAACAGAACAGACAGTTCCTGGATTACTTCTGGGACATCGCGAAACCCCAGCGGGAAATCCGCCTCAAAGCGATAGAGGATTTGATTGAACACTTGAAGAAGAGTGAGAAGGTATGGAGTTCCAGCCCTGATTATCATTTTAATTTTAGTTGATCAATATTATAGTTGGTCGGCGTTTGTTGTTATTGTTGGTGCTGTGTTATTACCAGATGTAACAAACTGCCTTTATTTGAATGGTGGTCCATTTGGCTTTGGTTGTTCATGTAAACACGTGGGTTAAATGGAGCTGTTGCCTGCAATTATTTGATCCAAAGTAAAACAAAAACTCTAAAACTTTGAAATTTAAAATAACTGTTGTATATGCAGTGTATTCATGTGATTTCAAAGCTGAATTTTAGCATCATTACTCCAGTCTTCAGTGTCACATGATCCTTCAGAAATCATTCTAATATGCTGATTTACTGTACAAAAAAACGTTTAAATATTATTATTATGTTGAAAACAGGTGGGTAGAATATTTTCAGGTTTCTTTGATAAATAGAAACAGCATTTATCTGAAATAGAAAGCTTTTGTAATATTATAAATGTCTTTATCATCACTTTTGATTTTAAAGCGTCCTCCTTGCTAAATAAAAGTATCAATTTCTATAATTTCTTCTCCCTGACTTCAAGTGTTTCAATGGTATAGTGTATAATGTTACAAAAATCTTTTTTAGATAAATAGAAGCTTATTTTAGATAAATGCTGATCTTTGGGTCTTTCTATTCATCAAAGAATCCTGATAAAATGTGCTTAACTGTTTTAATTTGGATAATAATAATACAATTTCTTGAGCAGCAAATCAGCATATAAGAATGATTTCTAAAGAATCATGTGATGCTAAAGACTGAAGTAATGATGCTGAAAATTCAGCTTTGATCACAGAAATAAATTACATTTTAAAATGTATTCAAATAGAAAGCAGTTACTTAAAATAGTAAAAAAAAATATTTCAAAATGTTACTGTTTTTGCTGTACTTTGGATCAAATTAATGCAGGCCTGGTGAGCAGAAGAGACTTCTTAAAAAAATAAAATCTTACTGTTCAAAAACTTTTCAAAACTTTTACTAATCATATAGTATTTTTCCTATGAATTGTAAAAAAATCACCAATGCTTTAAATAGTCAAAAAAGAAATGCATGAAAAATGTGACCTTGTATGATAGTCTGTGTTCAGATTCATGTCAGAAATGTGACCCTGGACCACAAAACCAGTCTTAAGTATCATTTCTAGCAATAGTTAACAATACATTGTATGGGTCAAAATTATAGATTTTTCTTTTATGCCAAAAATCATTAGGATATTAAGTAAAGATCATGTTTCTTGAAGATATTTTGTAAATGTCCTACCTAAATATATCAAAACTTAATTTTTGATTAGTAATATGCATCGCAAAGAACTGATTTTGGACAACTTTAAAGGCGATTTTCTCAATATTTAACATTTTTTGTACCCTCAGATTCCAGATTTTAAAATAGTTATATCTCCACCGAATATTGTCCTATCCTAACAGCTTTCAGATGATATATAAATCTTAATAAAAAAAAAATAAAAAAAAAGACTTTTAAAAAAAAGTTTTTGTGGTCCAGGGTCACAAATGTATGTTTGCTTGCTTACTTTATGTCTGTTTTCATCCAGCCGGATGAGTTGAAATATTCACTGAAGAGACTAGTGGACGGTCTTTCTCACACAAGAGAAGACGCTCGGTCAGGATACTTAGGGCGAGATTTCTAATGAGAGCTTGTTTGGAGGGGCTGACTCTGACACACAGACTGTTAATGGCAGGGGTGGGGAGGCCGCCGTGGCCCACTGAGGCCTTTTGGGGGGGTCAGGCCTGGTTTATACGGGCTCTTCCTTATTAGTGACTGTCATGCTGATTCAGTCTGGCCATTTCTAGGAAGAGTTCAAAACGTGTGTGTGGCGCACTGAATTTTTGCTGCCATGACCCCACTGTCATCAGACATCTTGTTCTTCTTTCAACAGTCATTAATGTAAATGTAAATAAGGAATGAGTTAGGTTCAGTAATGCTTTTAAGTGCATTAAAAGTGAGTGATTTTTTTAAGGTGAATAATATTTATATATAAAAAAAACCATATATATATATATGTATGTATGTGTGTGTGTGTGTGTGTGTGTGTATATATATATATATATATAATATATATATATATATATATATATATATATATATATTATATATATATATATATATATATATATATATATATATATATATATATATATAATATATATATATATATATATATATATATATATATATATATATATATATATATATATATATATAATATATATATATATATATAATATATATATATATATATATATATATATATATATATATATATATATATATATATATATATATAATATATATATATATATATAATATATATATATATATATATATATATATATATATATATATATATATATATATATATATATATATATATATATATATATATATATATATATATATATATATATATATATATATATATATATATATATAT
>NC_133365.1:50236715-50290444 GCF_049309525.1 Garra rufa
TGGACATTTCAGCACGACAACGATCCAAAACACACAGCAAAAGTGGTGAAGAAATGGTTAGCAGACAAAAACATTAACGTTTTGCAGTGGTCCAGCCAGAGTCCTGACTTAAATCCAGTTGAGAATCTGTGGAGGGAGCTAAAGATCAGGATGATGGCAAGGAGACCCTCCAACCTGAAAGAGTTGGAGCTCATAGCTAAAGATGAATGGGAAAAAATACCAGTGGAGACATGCAAAAAGCTGGTTAGCAATTATAGGAAGTGTTTGATTGCTGTAATAGCCAATAAAGGCTTTTCTATTGATTATTGAGAAGGGTATAAATAATTTTGGACATGCCACTTTTTGTTCAAATGTAAATAAAAGATGAGTAATAATTTTTTCCACAAAGATGCCACTTGCACATTGTGTTATTATCTTCTGGGAGACATCTGAATCATTTTTAATTTAAAAAAAAAAAAACTTGCTGGTTGAATAAAAGTAACTTTTAGTGTTACTGAAGTAACTTTAAGTCAGAATTTGCCAGGGGTATGAATAATTTTGGGCTTGACTGTATGTATATATATATATTAATGCATTAAATAGAATTAATAATAATTTTAAAGTATTTAAAGTATTAAAGCATGTTATTCTATATAAATCTGTAAATTGCCTATGATAAAATAATAATGATTCAAATATTACTTTTTATTATTATTTTTAAAGATAGTACAATTGGTCTAATTTTTTTAAATTATTATTTTATTTTATTTATAATAAAATTACATTCAAACTTTTGTATTGAACAAAGTCACTTGTCCATGAGATTTTCATTATAGACTGACAGCAACACATTCATATATACAAATCTTTTACAGTTCATTATACAAATACACTACTGCTCAAAAGTTTGGGATCAGTAAGACTTGTAATGTTTTTTTTTTTAAAGAAGTCTCTTATGCTCATCAAGACTGCATTTATTTAATCAAAAATACAGAAAAAAACAATAATACTGCAAAATGTTATTACAGTGTAAAATAAAGGTTTTTATTTTAATATACTTTCATATTTTCATATATATTTTCATCAGCCATTACTCAAGTCTTAAGTGTCTGTGTCACATGATCCTTCAGATATCATTCAGGATTCTTTGATGAATGACAAGTTAAAAACAACAGCATCACTTTTTATTAATTTAACACATCCTTTGTGAATAAAGGTATTAATTTCTTAAAAAAAAAAAGAATAACAATTTACTGACCACCAAACTTTTGAACAGTAGTGTATATTGTTAGAAAATATTTCTATTTTAAATAAATGCTGTTCTTTTTAATAAATGCATATTAAGCAACACAGCTTTTTCCAGCACTGATAATACATCAGCATATTAAAATGATTTCTGAAGGAACATGTGATCATGAATACTGGAGTAATGATGCTGAAAATTCAGCTTCGATCACAAAAATAAATTAGATTTTTTAATGTATATTAAAATAGAAGAACGTTGTTTAACATAGTAATAATATTTCACAATATAAATTTTTTTTTGTATTTTTGATCAAATAAACGCAGCCTTTGTTGAACATTAGAAACTTATTTAAAATACATTAAAAATCTCACTGATCATAAACTTTTGACCAGCAGTGTATATTAACAGAAACAAAAATAAAATACTAAGCCACGTATATGGGTTATATTACATAACATGTTTAACAGTTTTTTGTTAATACACAAGAACATAAATTTAAGAATCATTCTGAGTTCTCTCTATATTTTAGTCTTGCAAAAACACATGAATATAGACAAGAAGCAGTCATTTCCAGAAGTCTCCAGTAGAGCACGCTATTCCTTCACAATAACTGCTGTTAGCATACACCTGTCTTGTGGTTGTCTGTGTTTCTTAGTTTTTTGAATGAATGAATGAATGAATGAATTAAACATTAATTCTTGCTGATTTTAAACTCATGACAAGTAGTTATTGTTATTCATACTGTTAGTCCCAGATTTATTACCACAATTAATGTTGGTTATCAATTAAAAAATAATTTGTCTTGACTTGTGATGCAGCCTGGAATCTTAAATTACTCACAGCTATATCTAATTAATTTATAATTGATGAACTCTGTAAGACTGACACTGTTATTTAACTGAATTGAATCAACACTGAACTAAGTTGAATAACAACACTATTGTCTTTTGTTTGGCTGATTATGGATAAATCAAACTTGTTTGATAACTGATTAATTTTATCAAAAAACTGATCTGACTGGAACTGAATAATGACATTATTTTCATTTTAGAGAAGAATTTATATTTCATAATTGAAGTTTACATCACTGATTCCGTTATTTTCCTGTTTATTACTGTGAAGCTGATTTAAAGTATTGTTTAATATGTATTGTAAAGCACTATAAAAATAATGGTCACTTGACTCTCTTCATTGTGTTGTTTTATTGTGTCTTTATTTTCTTGTTCCATTCAATGTCTGTTCATATAATGGAATGACAATAAACAACAACTTATTTCCATTAAAGATTTTAACATTTGATAACAATATATTCACATAATTTGTGTAGAATCACAAAAATACTTGAAGCATTATACTCATCTAGTATTTAATTGTAGTGGTGTAAATTCATTTATTGACATTGACAGGTGTGATGATCAATGGGGCTGAGTTTTGACCTTTATAGTTTAATGATGGGCCAAAATATGGATAGAGTTTGTCAGTGAAAGACTGACCAGTGTAAGAGTAGATATGAGAGCTGGACTCCACATCATAAAATGAGACCAGACCCTCCTCATAATCCACAAACACACCGACCCGCTGTGGCTTCACTCTCAGAGACAGAAGGACAGTGGGACCAGCATAGGCTGCATATTTATAACCATTCCTCAGAACCACCGTCCAGTATCCATTACTGGGTCTCACTCTGATATTTCCCTTCCTGTTAATAGATTCTCTGACCACTCCTAAAGTCCAGTCAGTCTTTCCCTTCACCTGCACCTCAAAATAAAATCTCCCTGAGGAGAATCCCTCCTTTCCCAGGATACTTACACATAAATCAAATCTGTCTGGATTGTCTGGGAGTTTCTGTCTAACGTCTGAATCTCTCACTTGTTTCCCATCATCAGACAGGATGAGGTTCGGATGAGCTGTATCAGGATCCAGAGTCACATCCACTAAAAAAACGATAACATAAATTACAACTTCACAATACAAGGATTCTTTGATGTTGATGTTTTTAATATTTAATAGATTTAATCAGATTGTAATGCAGTAATGAAGCTGTGAGTATCTGAATGTAAACTAGTGTAGTGCAGACAGCTCACTGTACCTGCATACTGCTGCATCCTCTTCAGCTCTATAGAGACACACAACAATAAAACATTAGAAGATCTTTTAGATTCATTATTCATTACAGATATTATAAGATGATAAACCTATGTATCTGTATGGTGTATTTGATATTGTCGTACCAGTTTGTGTGAGTTTCTCATCTAGTGTGTGCTGCAGTTGAGTCAGATCTCTCCTCAGAGTCTCCAGACTCACATGAGTCTTCATACTGATCTCAAGCCAGTTCCTGGTGTTTGTAGAGCTGCACAGGGATGAGGAAATCTACAGCAGGAGAGAGGAGAAATCCTTCAGCATGAGGAGTGTCATATACTGCATTATCATTGATCAGAGAGATGTTGACTGACCTGTAGGAGGTGGAGGTGATCTTCAGTTTGTGAGAGCCGCTCCAGCTCAGCGTTTCTCATCTTTAGCTCAGTGATCTCCTGCTCCAGCTCTTCAATGAGCTCTTCCTCCTGTTTCTCTGCTGCTTTCTGCTGCTCCTCCATCATCTCCAGCAGTTCAGTCTGACATCTCTCAATGGAGCGGATCAGATCAGTGAAGAACTCAACACGGGCTGCTTTCTCCTCCTCTGTGTTTCTCTGATCAACAGTCAGTCAGCAAATTATTATTGATGTTTGCTAATGTAACAGAGGCCAGCTAGTAGGTGCTGTCCAGGTAAACCTCACTCCCCAATCTCAAGAGACGCACTAGCGACTGATGCTAGAGGTTGCAGCCTTTAGCCTCCTTGTTAGTGTGTCCGCCTCCCGTGCCCGAGACCCGCTCGGAGCGGGTGCGGTAAGACCCGGGTGTGAGGGGTTACACTAAGACAAGAACCAGTGTTACTATTGCTCACACTCAGTGTTATTAGGGGCTTTTCAAAATCCCTCAACTAAAGTGTTCATTTTGCGATTGTGGGTGTGTTATTGCTTTTAAACAACAATTTAGTAAATAAGATGTTAATACTGAATAACCTGAATGACATTTACTTTGAAATTGCTTTGACCAAGGAAAGGAGTTTCAAACATAGTTACAACACATTGTAGTAGAGATTTGTTCCTGAATGAATCAGTGTTTTTGAACAAATCATTTGAGCAAATGAATCAAATTCAATGACTCACTAAAGACAGTCACTTGCTGCCACCTATTTGTGTAATGATGTAACCTGCAGAAAGAGTCACTGTAACTCTCTGTGGACTCTTCGAGGATTGAAACAAATTATGTATAATAAATATTTATATACGTTTAATTCAGTTATTTTAAACTCACCTTTCTAACTTCTGCTGAGTGTTTGACGTCTTGAATCTTCTTGATTCTCTCTTGGATCATCTGCTGAACATCTTTCTGTGTTTTCATCAACTGAGTCTACAGACACAGACGTATTTATCACAACAGAGATTTACTGTCTTCTGGGGAACCTACGATATGTTTTCAGAATTAACAAATTTTCCAAGATCAAAATGGTAAAAAAATTTAATGATTCGTCATGATACGAGACCTTTAAAAAGCAGTTTAAAGCAGTTTTGTTAGTAACGTCTACCTTCTTCTCTTCACTCTCTTCTTCTAGAGGAACCGTGTTGTGGTTCTTGTGGTCTGTCAGAGCACACATCGAACACACACATGTCTGATCATCTCTACAGAACAGCTCCAGAGGTCTCTCATGTTTCTGACAGATATAGTCCTCCAGATTACTCACAGGCTCCATCAGTTTGTGTTTCTTTAAACCTGTCACTCTCAAATGAGGCTCCAGATGAGTTTCACAGTAAGAGCTCTGACACACCAGACATGACTTCATGGCTTTCAGCTTTCTTTCCTCACAGATGTCACACAGAACTTCAGTTTTTTTCTTAGGAGTTTTCTTTTTATAGTGATCTACGACCTCTCTGAGTGTGGTATTAATCTTGAGATCAGGTCTTTGTTTGAATGTTTCTTTACAGTAAGGACAGTTGCAGGTCTGGCTGTTGTCCCAGCACTTATTCAGGCAGGTCTTGCAGAAGTTGTGTCCACATGGAGTGGTGACCTGATCAGTGAACACATCCAGACATATAGAGCACTGAAGCTCCTCAGTCAGTGGACCACTGGAGGATGACATTACTGGAAAGAGAAATGATGATGATAAATTACCTACAAGTCTGAATTTCGGGTGCACTAACCCGAATGTACATTTTCATGACAGTAAAAACCATTTGATCTAAATAATTTTGTTCTAGACAAATATATAATGTTCTTATAAATGTGCCTTCTTCTTTAAAAAATAATTCATCAGCATGTATTAAATAATATTTTCTATAAAAAAAGTCATTCATGCACTAATTTAAGAGTCTTTTTATTGACTTACATGGAATTTCACTTATACTTCAACCCAGTCTCATATAAAAACGTACCCTGACTCTGGTTTCTCTTCTTTTTGTTGATGTTGGTGATGATTCTGCCATTGCTTTTTTTTTTTTTTTTTTACTGTTTTTCACATAAATTACAAATAAATTGATTGATAAGAATCAACCAGCTGAGCCCATTTGCTTTTTGTAATATTTTTCAGTAACTCAGGTTGAAATTAAATTTAAAAAAGTTAAAGTGATTTAAAAAGTTTTTTTTTATTGTTTAAACTTTAACTTAAAATTAGATCTGTTCAAAAGGTATCTATTTGATTTTATATTTATATTCTTTAATTTCTATTTTGTGGAGGAAAATTTTGTGAAAATCATTAAACTCACTTTAATAAATCAATCTCAACTGCTCTTTACATTAAAATAAATTATTTTTTTTTCCAACAAACATATACTTCCTTTCAGCAGTGGAGCAGGTTTGAGTTCATTCTGTCTGCTGATCAAATTACTTTCACTTTCTTTAGTCTTTATGTTGTGCGACAAAATGACAGAAACACCAAATGGATTAAACAAATAAATACAAAGAATTTACCATTTCGGTATAACAGACAACTGACGTTGATATGCTAAAACCTGGTTTTGTTCAACTTATTCCAGTTTGACATAAACCGTAAACCAGGCCACGGAAACTGTTCAAGACAGTTCAAGATCTTTTTATATTTCTATCTCTTACCTGTGAGTATCAGATGTGTCCACAGGGGTCTTTGAACGGCTCAATAAATATTCTGTTCTTTAAAGAGTTTGATAGTTTAAGGTGTCCATATCGTTGTTGAAGTTAGTTGTATGTTTTCTGAAAGCTCTCCTTCAACTACAGATCATAGTCCATTTCTGTGATAAGTTTAGGACAAAGGTTGCTCATAAAAGAACTGTTAGGCAAAAGTCATCTGCTGGAGGGAAGTAGTTTGATATACTCAGGTGACTAATCTGATGTAATACAGGTGTGTAGAATCTCAAACAAGCTGAGATACTTCTGGACCAGAGTCTTAAATAGTGGATGCTACATCTGACAGGTTCAATAATATTTTAATCTAGATTCAGTTCATATGTGTTATTTGTAAGGTGTGCTATACACCAATAAAGTCTCTGATGTTGTACACTCCAGACTTTCCAGTCTTTTATTGAACTGATCTGAAACACACTGAACTGACTAGAGCTGAGTAATGACACTATTGTCGTTTTAGAGCGATTTTACAAAATTTGAATTTATATTTGAATCTGCATTGATTCTGATTTTCCTGTTTATTATGTTAAGCTGCTTTGAAACATAATTGTATAATATCTTTATTAATATCTTTACCAAAAACAAAAATCAAATACTAAGGGTTTTTACATATATTGAATAATGCAATTTATTGTTAATATGTAATATACACAAGATATACAGCTGGGGTATTTTTTTATAATGTATTTATCTATACTAGAATTAAAATAATTATAAAGAGTTAAATCATTTATAACAAAAGTGTCCAGTACCACAGCGTTATTAGGATGTTGGTAACCAAACAGATCACGGCCGCCACTAAATTGCAAAGTATTTTTTTCCATACTATGAAAGTCAATGGCTACCATCAACTGTTTGTTCACCCACGTTCTTCAAAATAATTGTTGTTTCAAAATTAACTCTGGGTACATCAAATTGTAACATTGATTTAATTAATTTAATATTACATATCAGTTGTATTTGTTTCAAAAGTGATTTGGAATCAACATTACATTGTAAGACTGATTCAACAACATTACCATTGTTTGTTTTTGCTCACTTTAATTTTGATTTAACAGCATTGTTAAAATGTCAACATTGTATCACCATTAACTAAGGATTCAAAGGTGATTGTGAACCAGCATCTCTTTGTAACATTAATTCAGTGCAATCAGTATTGATGCATCAACATTGACTTTGTTTCAGTGGTTGTTTGCTATCTGGCATGATGTACCTGTAAACCAGGGCTTTTTTTTTAAAGCTTAGGACAGTTCAACTAACTAACTAACTAACTAACTACAACATTTTAGGAGCATTTGCCTCTCTCTGTCTTCCCTGATATTCTCTGTCCACCCCAGTGGATTTATTTCATTATCATGTTCAAGTCATTGCAGTGACATGGGGTAGCTAAGCAAAGTTGAAATATATTTTAAAGTAATAATTCATAAACACATACATTTAAGAATAAATAAATGTAAGAGTCCTCCCTGTATTTTAGTTTTGCAATAATAGCCTACATGTATAGACAATCAGTCATTTCCAAAAGGACACCATTCTCTCTCAATGACTGCTCTTATCATGCAGTTGCACCTGTGGCCTCATTTATAAAGACTTGCGTAGAAACCATCCTTGGCTGTATCCGAAATCGCCCCCTATACCCTCAAATAGTGCACTATTTGAGGGGACAGCCATTATAAGTGGTGTTCGAAACCATAGTGAACGTTCCCGAGTGCACTCATTCAATCCCACAATGCACCGCAAAAACGAGTGTACAACCGATGTCCCCTCAAGGGATGCACTTTTTTCCAGGGGTTTCAGTACAGCGTAATCGATATTGCGTCACCAGGCAGGCGTGGCCTATTTGAGAATTTGCATAGGTCACCGATCATGCGCAGTTAGGGAAAAGCAATTTGCTTCAAATACCTCCACTATTGCAGGGCTTTCGTGCACTTCATATTCATATACAGTATCATGAAATACCTGTCCACGTTCGCAGGGGTTTCGTGCACTTCATAATTATATTCATATACAATATCTTGAAATACCTGTCCAGGATCGCAGGGGCTTCGTGCACTTCATAATTATATGCATACAGTGTCTTGAAATACCTGTCCACGAACGCAGGGGTTTCGTGCACTTCATATTTATATTCATATACAATATCTTGAAATACCTGTCCACGAACGCAGGGGTTTCGTGCACTTCATAATTATATGCATACAGTGTCTTGAAATACCTGTCCACGAACGCAGGGGTTTCGTGCACTTCATATTTATATTCATATACAATATCTTGAAATACCTGTCCACGAACGCAGGGGTTTCGTGCACTTCATAATTATATGCATACAGTGTCTTGAAATACCTGGCCAAGATCGCAGGGTTTTCGTGCACTTCATAATTATATTCATATACAGTATTTTGAAATACCTGTCCACAATCACAGGGGTTTCGTGCCCTTCATATTTATATTCATATAACGTTACAGTGTCTTGAAATAACATTACCTGTCCATGATACCGTTGTAAACCATGATTTATTTTCGTAAATAGACGCTACACGTTTTACATTTCTATAACGGCTGTTTATTTGTTTTCGAAAATCGTTTAAATTTAAGATTTTAAAACATAAAAATAACCTGTATGACTGTGTTGTCCTTCATTATCCATCAGTGCTGATCCTAGGTTTTGAAATGCCCGCGCAAAAAAACTGACTTACTGCGCATGATCGGTGACCTCTCTTAATAATTTTTTTTTAGAAAGGGGCGTTTTCCCAACGCCCTCAGGGACGCCCATTTTACGTCGTGGTAATGAAACCCCTGGAATTTAGTGAGTCCCGTACGCTCAACAGCTAGAGATAACCCATAATGCACTGTGAGAGTCGCGCGCCGACTGAATTCCCGCGTCTCGCCAGACGATGGCGCCCGCAGCTGAATCATCCATCCATTCGCTTGTCCACTGCATAATACAGCATACAACACGGGTATAAATTCGTTGTAAATTGATTATTAAATTGTTTAACCAGGGTTTATATGTAAACTCCTTACATAGTTCAAGATAAATCCTTTAATCTAACTACTCGAACTGTCCGTTTTAAATGATTGTTAAACAGTA
Organism: Garra rufa; assembly: GCF_049309525.1. Lineage (NCBI taxonomy): Eukaryota > Metazoa > Chordata > Actinopteri > Cypriniformes > Cyprinidae > Garra > Garra rufa. Next base: position 50,246,225 of record NC_133365.1, read on the forward strand.
AGCAATACTATGCAAAAGCGGCAGTCCTTCCGGTGCACTCAGTGTCCGAATTCACTCACTCGTTTTCACTCACTCCTTCAAGTGGACTGAATGAGTGGACTAATGTAGGGAATAGTGAATGAGGGTATAGGGGGTGATTTCGGATACAGCCCTTGATTTTATCTAAGAACTTTTCTGATTTGATCGTAAGAGCGATTCAGAGAAAACGAACGTAACTTACCCCGAAATCCATGCGTACGCCAGTCACTCGGTTATAAATCACAAATGATCGTGGAATTGTGTGCAGCTGAATGTTCCGCCGTCGAAACGCCCCTGCTTAATTAATTAACGTATAAAATGAGCTCATTCCTAAAGCAAAAACTCTGACAATGGCAAGTAAAAAGGCGCGCAAGAAATCAAATTATAGTGAGGCTGAACCATCTGCAATACCAAGCATTACCACAGGGAAACGGTCATACGCCAAGCTGGAATCTGACGTGGAGATAAGTAGCCTACTCTTCCACGTCAAAGACGGTTTTTATAAATCTGTACTTTGACGTGGATTTGATCGTACGAACACTCTAAGATCAAATCAGTGCGTAATAAAGTTTTATAAATGAGGCCCCTGGTCTCACGGTTGTCCGAGCTTCTTACAGGTTTCTTGATGTTTTTAAACATATGACAAGTGGTTATAGTGTTATACTGTTCGTCACAGATTTATTGCTGTGATTTAATTTGCATGTTGGCTATCCATTAAAAAGGAATTTGTTCTGACTTCTGACGCACCCTGGATTCAGAAATCACTCAGTGTTCTTTCATTTAAGCCAGAAGAGAACCGGTCCTCTGAATGATTCTGGTTTCTTCCAAGGTTTTTCTTTCTCCATTCTGTCATATGTTTGAGTTTCTTGCCACTGTCATCAGCTTGCTTAGTTGAAGTTGAAAAGACACTTACTATTCACTAATATCGTTGGTATTGATGGCACTGACACTCAGATGAGAACTTTTGATAATTGATGAACTTTACAGTTATTCAACTGATCTGATTCAACACTGAACAGACTGGAGCTGAATGACATACTGTTGTTTCATTATTGTCATTTTTACATTATTATCGAGCTGCTTTACAGCAGAATTTGAATTTATATATGAACACATACTGCTTGACAGTATTGTATAATGTCTGTATTGTATAAAGCTATATAAATAAAGGTGACTTGACTTTCTTTATAGTGTTGTTTTATTATTTTATTATTTTGAAGATCTGTTCATATAGTGGAATGACAATAAACAACTTAACTTATTTTGATAAAACACTGTAGAAACAGGCTAGCAAACATGCTAAGACCTTGCAACCACATAGCAACAGCCTAGAAACCAACCCAAAACATCCTTGTGACCAGCCCAAATACTCTAGCAATTGCATAGCCACATCATACAGACAGCTAAATCTGGGAGAAAACCTTTCAGCTTCAAGCTTTTTAAACTACTTCAAACTTATTCAAGCCAACCTAAACGTTGTATACAAACATTTCTTATATAAAATGTAATTTCTGCATATTTGAAAAAAAAGAAAAGATATTCACAGACTTTGTGTAAGAGCACAAGAAGAATTACATTTTTAGAAAAAGAATTACAATTTTAGTACAAATTTATTTATTGACATTGACAGGTGTGATGATCAATGGGGCTGAGTTTTGACCTTTATTGTTTAATGATGGGCTGAAATATGGATAGAGTTTATCAGTGAAAGACTGACCAGTGAAAGAGTAGATATGAGAGCTGGACTCCACATCATAAAAGGAGACCAGACCCTCCTCATAATCCACAAACACACCGACCCGCTGCGGCTTCACTCTCAGAGACAGAGAGACAGGGGGACCAGCATAGGCTGCATATTCATAACCATTCCTCATAGCCACAGTCCAGTATCCATCACTGGGACTTAGTGTGATATTTCCCTTCCTGTTAATAGATTCTCTGACCACTCCTAAATCCCATTCAGTGTTTCCCTTCACCTGCACCTCAAAATAAAATCTCCCTGAGGAGAATCCCTCCTTTCCCAGGACACTTCCACATAAATCAAATCTCTCTGGATTGTCTGGGAGTTTCTGTCTAACGTCTGAATCTCTCACTTGTTTTCCATCATCAGACAGGATGAGGTATGGATGAACTGTATCAGGATCCAGAGTCACATCCACTAAGAAAACAGAGAACATGAATCACAACTTCACAATGCAAAGGTTCTGTAATGATGATGTTTTTAATATTTAATAGATTTAATCAGATTGTAATGCAGTAATGAAGCTGTGAGTATCTGAATGTAAACTAGTGTAGTGCAGACAGCTCACTGTACCTGCATACTGCTGCATCCTCTTCAGCTCTATAGAGACACACAACAATAAAACATAAGATCTTTGAGACTCATTCTTTATTACTGATATTAAAACGTGACAAACGTATGTATCTGTATGGTTTATTTGATATTGACGTACCAGTTTGTGTGAGTTTCTCATCTAGAGTGAGCTGCAGTTGAGTCAGAGCTCTCCTCAGAGTCTCCAGACTCATATGAGTCTTCATACTGATCTCAGGCCAGTTCCTGGTATTTGTAGAGCTGCACAGGGATGAGGAAATCTAAAGCAGGAGAGAGGAGAAATCCCTCAGCATGAGGAGTGTCATATACTGCATTATCACTGATCAGAGAGATGTTGACTGACCTGTAGGAGGTGGAGGTGATCTTCAGTTTGTGAGAGCCGCTCCAGCTCAGCGTTTCTCATCTTTAGCTCAGTGATCTCCTGCTCCAGCTCTGCAATGAGCTCTTCTTCCTGTTTCTCTGCTGCTTTCTGCTGCTCCTCCATCATCTCCAGCAGTTCAGTCTGACATCTCTCAATGGAGCGGATCAGATCAGTGAAGAACTCAACACGGGCTGCTTTCTCCTCCTCTGTGTTTCTCTGATCAACAGTCAGTCAGCAAATTATAAGTGGTGTTTGCTAAGACAAGAATTAGTTTTACTTTTGCTCACACTTCAGTGTTATAGGGGCTTTTCAAAATCCCTCAGTTGAAGTGTTAATTTTGCAATTCCAAGTGTGATATTGCTTTAAAACAACAATTCAGTAAATAAGATGTTAATACTGAATAACCTGAATGACATTTATTTTGTAATCGCTTTGACCAAGGAGAAGAGTTTCAAACAAAGCCACAACACATTGTAGTACTAAATGAATCAGTGTTTTTGAACAAATTATTTGAGCAAAAAGAGCAAGAAAGAGTCACTGTAACTCTCTGTGGACTCTTGGAGGACATGACCGTAATTATATATAAAAAAAATATTTTAAACATACCTTTCTAACTCCTGCTGAGTGTTTAATGTCTTGAATCTTCTTGATTCTCTCCTGAATCATCTGCTGAACATCTTTCTGTGTTTTCTTTAGATGAGTCTACAGATACAGACACATTTATCATAACAGAGATTTACTCTCTTCTGAGGAAACTTAGGCTATGTTTTCAGAATGAATATTTTTTTTACAAGATTTAAGAAAATTTGATTCTTCACAATATGACAGCAGTTTAAAGCAGTTTTGTTAGTAACGTCTACCTTCTTCTCTTCACTCTCTTCTTCTAGAGGAACAGTGTTGTGGTTCTTGTGGTCTGTCAGAGCACACATCGAACACACACATGTCTGATCATCTCTACAGAACAGCTCCAGAGGTCTCTCATGTTTCTGACAGATATAGTCCTCCAGATTACTCACAGGCTCCATCAGTTTGTGTTTCTTTAAACCTGTCACTCTCAAATGAGGCTCCAAATGAGTTTCACAGTAAGAGCTCTGACACACCAGACACGACTTCATGGCTTTCAGCTTTCTTTCCTCACAGATGTCACACAGAACTTCAGTTTTTTTCTCAGGTGTTTTCTTTTTATAGTGATCTACAACCTCTCTGAGTGTGGTATTAATCTTGAGATCAGGTCTTTGTTTGAATGTTTCTTTACAGTAAGGACAGTTGCAGGTCTGGCTGTTGTCCCAGCACTTATTCAGACAGGTCTTGCAGAAGTTGTGTCCACATGGAGTGGTGACTGGATCAATGAACACATCCAGACATATAGAGCACTGAAGCTCCTCAGTCAGTGGACCACTGGAGGATGAGGATGCTGAAAAGAGAAATGATCACAATAAATCACCTACACTACTAGTCTGAATTTCGGACACACTGTAATACAAGTCTAAATTGTTAAAAAAGTCTATTTTTATTGACTTACATGGAGGTGGAGTTAGACTTTTTCTCCTGGTTCCTCTTCTTTTTGGTGATGTTGGTGATGACTCTGCCATTGCTCTTCACTTCTTCAATGCCTTTTCATTACACACACAAAAAAATCACTGCATTTCAAGCCTATTTGCTTCTTGTAATAGTTTTTGGTCACCTGGGTTTTAATTTAAACCTTTTTTTAACAAAAAGTAAAGTTAAAATTATCTAAATATACATTTTTTTCTTTTTAAACTCAATGTTAGAATCATATAAATGCATGTCTATTTATTCAATTGGTATCTATACTATTATTTATATTAACATCGTTTCATCTCTATTTTGTGGGGGAACATTTCTTGAGGAACAGTGCTCTTTAGATTAAAAGAAATGAATTTCTTTACCCACAAACATATACTTCCATGGAATAAACATTTATACAGATTCCGATGTTGTATAAACAAGTATAATTAAATTTTTTAAACATTAATTATATGTAGATTTTCACCTGCAGTGTAGCGGGTTTGTCTAAAGTATGACTGCAAGTTAATTTACTTTCACTTTCTTTTCTTCTTCCGTCTTGAAATGACAAAAACGTCCAGCATGTTTATAAACCATTTAAACAATTAATACAATTCTAATGCCATCTCAGTCTAGTAAACAACCAAAATAGCTGACATTCTTAAACCCAGTTTTGTTTAACTTATTCTATTTTGACATAAAAAACTAAACCAGGCCACGTCCATTAGCAACTGTTCAGAATAAATATAAATCTCTTTTATATTTCTGTCAATTACCTGTAAGTATCCACAAGGGTCTTTGAACGACCCAAACATCCTGATAAATTATAAAATAATTAGTAAATGTCCATTTAATACGACAGCCGAACGTAAGTGTTCCTTGAAAGGGAGTTTGAGAAAACTTTTTCAGTTCAGTTTATGGTTTGTGACTTTTATTTTGAAATCACAGCGCGGAAGTAACCCTGGAAGAAAACGTCCTCGCGATTCTCCCCACGTGTGCGCCCCACACTCATGGTTGCGGTGATGCAGACAAACATGGGAGAGATCGAAGACACCACCGTGAGACCCAAAGTTACCGATGCCAAAGGCATTCTCAAACAGAACCGACAGTTCCTGGATTACTTCTGGGACATCGCGAAACCCCAGCGGGAAATCCGCCTCAAAGCGATAGAGGATTTGATTGAACACTTGAAGAAGAGTGAGAAGGTATGGAGTGCCAACTCTGATAATCATTTCAAAATTGTCTGATCAATATTCTAGTCAGTCAACGTTAGTTGTTATTGTTGTTGGTGCTGTTTTATTACCAGATTTAATAAGCTGACGTTATCTGAATAGTGGTCCATTTGGCTTTGGTTGTTCATGTAACGTTAAACACGTGGGTTAAATGGAGCTGTGGTGCTCTGTAAGGGTTCTTCAGTTATAGAAACTTTTCTGTCCATAGGATGAGAGAGAAAATTTCGAATTTTAAGTTTTATTAACTTTTTAATTAATTAGTTTTTACTAACATGTACACTGCCAATCAAAAGTTTTTGGACAGTAAGATTTTTAAAGTTTTTTTTTTTTTAAAGAAGTCTCTTCTGCTCACCAAGCCTGCTATTAATTGATCCAAAGTACAACAAAAACTGTAAATATTTTAATTTTTTTTCCTATTTAAAATAACTGTTGTAAATGCAATGTATTCCTATGATTTCAAAGCTGAATTTTTAGCATAATTACTCAAGTCACATGATCCTTCAGAAATCATTGTAATATTCTGATTTGCTGTACAAAAAAAAAAACGTTTAATATTATTATAATTATTATGTTCAAAACAGCTGAGTAGAATTTTTTTAAAGCTTTCTTTGATAAATAGAAAGTTCATAAGAACAGCATTTATCTGAAATAGAAATCTTTTGTAATATTATAAATGTCTTTATCAACACTTTTGATTAATTTAAAGCGTCTTGCTAAATAATAATATTAATTTCTATAATTAATAGAAATAAAATTATACTGACCCCCCAAAAAATTGCTTTTGAATATTATAGTGTATAATGTTACAAATTCTTTTTATTTCAGATTAATGCTGATCTTTGGACCTTTCTATTCATCAGATAATTCTGAAAAAATGTAAATACTGAGAATAATAATAATTTAATGTTTCTTGAGCAGTAAATCAGCATATTAGAATGATTTCTGAAGGATCATGTGACTGAAGTAATGATGCTAAAAATTCATCTTTGAAATCACAGGAATAAATTACATTTTAAAATATATTCAAATAAAAAGCATTTATTTTAAATAGTAAAAATATTTAAAATAGTTTTCTGTTTTTGCTGTACTTCGGATTCAATAAATGCAGGCTTGGTGAGCAGAAGAGACTACTTTAAAAGACATTAAAAATCTTACTGTTCAAAAACTTTTGACTGGCAGTGTATTAACAAATAGTTAAAATCTATTCTACCATATATTATTTTTCCTATTAATTGTAAAAATCACCAATGCTTTAACACAATAGTCAAAAAATACCCTTAATTGAAGAATCAAGCATGAAAGATGTGAACTTGTTTGATAGTCAGTGGATCAGATTCATGTCAGATTAATTTTTCTTTTATGCCAAAAATCATTAGGATATTAAGTAAAGATGTTCCATGAAGATATTTTGTAAATTTCCTACCGTAAATATATGAAATCTTAATTTTTGATTAGTGATGCATAGTAATATGCATTGCTAAGAACTTCATTTGGACAACTTTAAAGGCAATTTTCTCAATATTTAATTCATGTCTGTTTTCATCCAGCCGGATGAGTTGAAATATTCACTGAAGAGACTAGTGGACGGTCTTTCTCACACAAGAGAAGACGCTCGGTCAGGATACAGCGTTGCACTCGCTCAGGTATTTTAAACCAGTCACGTTATATCTTCACGTTTTTCTTTATAGCAGTCACTAGATATGTATTTGACTATTAGTTATTTCTGTACGCAGCTGCTGAGTGTATTTGAGGAGATCTCATTGAAATCCACACTAGACACCGTCAAAGAAAAGCACAAACTCCAGACAGGCCAAAAGGTGAGGATTACATATGGTAAATGATGTGGCCTTAATACTTTAATATCATAATCATGGAGCTCATAGGTTTTTCTTGTGATGCTTCAACTCTCTTGACAGAAATTAATCAGAAATGCAGCATTTGGGAATTTCTTCGGGGTGCTCGCCCTGTCTCAGTCCACACGACTGCATAAGGTAAGAGAACCAGAGTGTTGCGTTATTACATTCACATGGTTAAATCACTGGAAAAAGATTTGCATCTTGCATATTATTTTTAATGCCATTTGGCATTCAGATTGTGTTGATGATCTTTAACTGTATGTTATTTCTCAGGAGCCACAGGTCATGTTGGAGTGTGTGCAGCTCCTGCAGAGTCTGTCCAAGTACGGAGAACACCTGAAAGACCTACCCAGAAAAACCATGGTTGACATCCTGTCAGAGGTGATGTGTAATGTATTGTGATGTGTATTGCTGCATTAAAGGATACGATTGACAAGGTGTTCTTGAGAGCCCTAGTAGCATCACAAACAATAAGTATAATAATATAAGCATTATTATAATATGAGTATCTCAATAATTGGTTTTAATACTTAAAACTTATAATTTTATTACTATAATGTATTGGACCACAAAACCAGTCTTAAGTATCAGGGGTATATTTGTAGCAATAGGCAAAATAATATATTTTATGGGTCAAAATTATTACATTTTTCTTTTATGACAAAAATCATTAGGATATTTAGTAAAGATCATGTTCCATGAAGATTAATTTATGTTAAGTAATATGCATTGCTAAGAACTTCATTTGGACAACTTTATTTAGAATTTTTTTTTTTTTTTTTTTTTTTGCACCCTCAGATTCTCAACCAAATATTGTCCTATCCTAACCATAAACCATACATTAATGAAAAGCTTATTTATTCAGCTTTCAATTGATGTAGAAATCTTAATTAAAAAAGACTGGTTTTATGTATATTTTGTGTTATATAAATGATTATATGCTACTAGTCAAACGTTTGGTATAATTAAGATTTTTTAAATTTTCTTTTTTCTCACCAAGGACAAATTTTTGTATTAAATTTTTTTAATTATTTTTTTTAAATTTTTTATTAAATATTTTTACAGTTTAAAATAACAGTTTTTTTTTTATATGAATATATAAAATGTAATTTATTCCAAAAGCTGAATATTCAGAATTATTACTCCAATCTACGGTGTCACATGATCTTTCATTCCATTTTCATTAAATATAATGCTCAATTTTCAGCATAATAATAATTATATATATCATAATAATAATATTAGAATGATTTATGAATGATGCTGAAAATTCAACTTCGCATGACAGGTGTAAATTATATTTAGCAATATATTCAAACAGAAAATGGTTATTTTAAACTGTAATACTTGTTCACAATATTACTAATTTTAGTATGTTTTAATTAAGGCGAGACACTGCAGGTTAAAAAAACGAATAGTTATCACCGTACTCAGTTAATAAAATCCAGTGATAGTTGCAAACTTTTTTTGTATTGCAAGTTTTAAAACATTAGGTTTAAATATGAAAATGAGGCATTTAATGAAATATGCGCTGATTTGCATACATTTCTAGTACAAACATTTAAACACTGAAGTCAGTTCCAAAATTATTAGATTATTAGACTCAAATGTTTTTACAGAGGGGATTTTTGGGTGTCTCATATTGTTGCTCCATAATTCAGAAAAAACTTACTTTGCAAACTGGTCCTAGGTTTTTGGAAAAAAACACTGCGGTACAATTTTCTGAAAAAAAAAAAAAAAAAGTAAATTTACCCTTTGGGAAGCTATAACAGAGTCATTTAGAAAAGAAATCCAATGAAGCCTAAAGGAAAACTTAAAACTTCACGAAACTTGCTGAGCACATGTGACAGGTTTTTAAACAGAATTTGAACAAGCATGCATAGTTTTAAGGAGATCGGACCACAGCTGGTGCTATAACAATCATAAACGTTAAAAAACAACATTTCTATGGTAAAATTACCTGGATTTGCCAAAAAGGCTTTTTAAAATCATTGATTTAGGTGGTTACAGGCTTGCTAAGTAATGTCTTTTTTCATATGTGCTTAAATGCCTTAAAGTACTTGAACCCCGGTAATCGCTGCTTGCAGCTATTTTGTATTATTAGTATTATTAGTTGCAATAAACAGAATACTACTACTAATTTTTATGTATTGATTGATTTATTACATCATGTAGTGTTTCATTTGCAATGTGTTTTGTTGTATAGACATCGAATGAGGTGTTTAAAGAGGTGCTCCTGAGTGCCCTGCAACCTGACCTGACCTCTGCCCTCAACACACCTGAGCAGCTGGAGCTCCTCCTAGTGGCCATGCAGAAGTTCCCCTCTGTGCTCAAACCCAAAAAACTCCAGAAACTATTGGGAACCAAAGCAGTTATTAATGAAGAGAACATGCCGAAGTGAGTGTGTCTGATTTTCTTTTCTGCTTTCCTACTCCATATGTTTTGTCTTTGTATTCAGACATTCTTATATATGCAAAAATAATTGTAAAATAATTTTAAATTACTATTAGAATTTATTTTAATTACTGAAATAAATTTGATTTATGTAGTAATTATTTGAATTAATTAAATAAATTTAAAGAATTTAAATTTAGTCAGTTTAGGTCTAATCATGTATTTAGATTACTTTAAAATATATTTTAAATTTTGGGTCATTCTGTGTCAACTCAAACAGTGGTCCATGAAATTTTTTTTTTTCTGTAGAAAGATAGACATGTATAGTAATGAAAGCCAAAATATTAAATGTCATGGATGAATATTTACTATAGTAATCCACTATTTTGTAGAAGGGGTCAGAATGGCCCACATTTGGTTTTTGACCATTGAAAATGTGTACAGTTTAATAATATACTCCTGGAGCCATATTTAAATTCCAATATCTGTGGAACCAAACCATATAGGGCCTTAAAAATAAAGATTTCTAAAAGAAAGTTTGTTAAGACCCAATATCTAAAAGGGTATTGAGATATCTTTAATACTTCCGGAGTTACAGGCATGCAAACTTTGACGAAAAACTTGAAAAGTGCTGCTTTCCCATTTTTGAATGATCACCGTTGGCACATAATCCAACAAAGATTGCTGAAGTTAACAGATTTTACTAACAGATATACCAATCTTTGTGGAAAAATAAGATAATGATGCTGTCGTCTTTCTAAAGTCATTTTTACCCCCCTTAAATGTGCCTATAAAACTCAGGTGAAAATTGCCATTTTGACCCCCCTCTACAAAATAGTGGATTATTCAGTATTTATTCATCCATGAAATTTAATATTTTGGCTTTCATCACTATACATGTCTATCTTTTCTCAGAAAAAATATTAGCGAAATCAAAAATTTGAGCCGTGGATTATTATTATTTTTTTTTTTTACATTTGGTTGATTTGACATGGAATGACCCTTTTAGTTTTTAACAATAATTTACAAATTAATTAGTTTCAGATTATAAACACTCAGGTTAGTAATTACTTTTATTGTATTGATTTCGTTTAAACATGTTCTACCAGTGGTAGGTTTAAAACATGCTTACATTTTGTATGCTTCATTGTTTTAATGTTCTTCCAGGCTGGTGGAGGTTTTAAAAACGGCCGCTCGCTCTGTAAAGAAGGAGAACATTCTTCCCCCGGTTGCGCTGGACTTGCTGCAAGTGTCTCTGCAGGAGGACAACTTCGAGATGTTCTGGAATGAAGCCATTATCAAAGGCATGCTGTCAGAGTTCCCTGGACCCACACAGTGAGTTTAACATGTGTGGCCAAACCTTAACCTTAACCTGCTAGTTCAAGTTTCTAACATGCCACCAGGATATTATTCACTGCAAGATATTTTCAGTGCTTTAGAATGTAACTTAAAGGAGAAGTTCACTTCCAAAACAAAAATTTACAGATCATTTACTCACTGCCTTGTCATCCAAGACGTTCATGTCTTTCTTTCTTTAGTCGATAAGAAATTTTGTTTTTTGAGGAAAGCATTTCAGGATTTCTCTCCATATAATGGACTTCTATGGTGCCCGTGAGTTTGAACTGCAAAAATGCAGTTTAAATGCAGCTTCAAAGGGCTCTAAATGATCCCAGCTGAGGAATAAGGGTCTTATCTAGCAAAACGATTGGTTATTTTCTAAAAACATTTACATATTATATATTTTTTAATCTCAAATGCTCGTCTTGCCGAGCTAGACGAGATGAGCATCTCTGGTTAAAAAGTATATAAATTGTAATTTTTTTTAGAAAATAACCCATTGTTTTGCTTGATAAGACCCTTCGTTCCTCGGCTGGGATCATTTAGAGCCCTTTGAAGCTGCATTTTGGAAGTTCAAACTCGGGGCACCATTGAAGTCCATTATATGGAGAGAAATCCTAAAATGTTTTCCTCAAAAAACACAATTTCCTTATGACTAAAGAAAGACATGAACATCTTGGATGACAAGGGAGTGAGTATACAGTCGTGGCCAAAAGTTTTGAGAATGACACAAATATTAGTTTTCACAAAGTTTGCTGCTCAACTGCTTTTAGATCAGTTAGATAGATAGTTTCAGTTGTTTCTGTGATGTACTGAAATATAATTACAAGCACTTCATACATTTCAAAGGCTTTTATCGACAATTACATGACATTTGTGCAAAGAGTCAGTGTTTGCAGTGTTGGCCCTTCTTTTTCAGGACCTCTGCAATTGGACTGGGCATGCTCTCAATCAACTTCTGGGCCAAATCCTGACTGATAGCAACCCATTCTTTCATAATTACTTCTTGGAGTTTGTCAGAATTAGTGGGTTTTTGTTTGTCCACCCGCTTCTTGAGGATTGACCACAAGTTCTCAATGGGATAAGATCTGGGGAGTTTCCAGGCCATGGACCCAAAACGTTTTGGCCCCCGAGCAACTTAGTTATCACTTTTGCCTTATGGCACGGTGCTCCATCGTGCTGGAAAATGTATTGTTCTTCACCAAACTGTTGTTGGATTGTTGGAAGAAGTTGCTGTTGGAGGGTGTTTTGGTACCATTCTTTATTCATGGCTGTGTTTTTGGGCAAAATTGTGACTGAGCCCACTCTCTTGGATGAGAAGCAACCCCACACATGAATGGTCTCAGGATGCTTTACTGTTGGCATGACACAGGACTGATGGTAGCGCTCACCTTTTCTTCTCCGGACAAGCCTTTTTCCAGATGCCCCAAACAATCGGAAAGAGGCTTCATCGGAGAATATGACTTTGCCCCAGTCCTCAGCAGTCCATTCGCCATACTTTTTGCAGAAGATCAATCTGTCCCTGATGTTTTTTTTAGAGAGAAGTGGCTTCTTTGTTGCCCTTCTTGACACCAGGCCATCTTCCAAAAGTCTTCGCATCACTGTCCGTTCAGATGCGCTCACACCTGCCTGCTGCCATTCCTGAGCAAGCTCTGCACTGGTGGCACTCCGATCCCGCAGCTGAACCCTCTTTAGGAGACGATCCTGGCGCTTGCTGGATTTTCTTGGACGCCATGAAGCCTTTTTAACAATGCAGTGGAAAGTTTTTTTGGGGATTAAGTTAATTTTCATGGCAAAAAAGGACTATGCAATTCATCTGATCACTCTTCATAACATTCTGGAGTATATGCAAATTACTATTATAAAAACTTAAGCAGCAACTTTTCCAATTTCCAATATTAATGTAATTCTCAACTATTGGCCACGACTGTTTTATCAGTAAATTTTTTGTTCTGAAAGTGAACTACTATTAAACAAAAAGATTCACATAAAATACATATTTACACATGAAATATTATTTAAACGTATTACTATTAGCATTTTTACATAACATTTATTTATTTTATCTCACAATTCTGACTTTTTTTTTCCTTGTAAATGCAAGTTTATATCTCCTAATTTAGACTTTATAACTCGATTTAACTCAAAAATAGTGAGTTTTCTGCCACCAGATAGGCTTCACACATAAAAAACATCATTCCTGTTTCAAATCTGTAAGACTATCCCACTGTCTAACATGAGTTTCGTTGAATAACAGTGCTCATCACTGGGTGACAAGCTCTTGTAATAAGCAGAGAACATTTTGAAAATGACAATCAATATAATCTATAATCTTTTTTTAAATCAAACTATTTTGTACCGTATCCGTGTAATACTATAGCCGTAAAGGCTATCTCTCCCAGGTTTTCTGCAACCATGATGGACGCATCCCGAATGTTTACAAACCTATAATTGGTCTATACCCGTTAAAATATGATAAACAAAACATTTTGTTTCTCTCTTTTATCAGTTATTTGAGTTTCCGGTTGTTGGGAGCATCTCTACCTCTGCTGTCAGTCTCTCAGCTCGAGTTTGTCCTGTCCGGTGATGTGATGATACACTATGGCCAACACATGCTGTCTGCACAGGTCTGTCTTGGTGATGTGTTTTATCTGATGTATGTTGATGTTGCCATTCATTATTGTAGTTTGAAAATGTTTTATTTAACAATTCTGTGTTTAACATAATTCTGCAGTAAATTACGGATCACTAAAATTAAAAGTAGGGAGATAATTAAACATCAATGTTGCATACTACTGTTTAACATTTATACAAGAACGTAGAAGTGCAATAAGCTAGTGTAGCATTCTGAATAAAGTCTGTGTCATAATATTGGATGTTTATTGTGCGTCTCTCCCTTCAGTTGGTGGAGCGATACAAGTTTGCTCCAGAAATGGAGAAGTACGTGAGTGAGTTTATGGAGGGCTGCGCTGACGCTGACAAACAGCTCGCCGTGATCCTTGGCTTCACTCAGCTCACTAACAAGGGCTACCCTGTGGTCCCGTCCAGCTGGAAGGTTCTGGAGCACATGAATCTGTCTGCGCTGCAGCAGTATGTGGAGTGGCTGATGGAGGCTTTCTGTAAGCCACAGCTGGACAAATTTCTGGACTTCAGCACACGCAGACAAAAAGGAAACCAGGAGTCTGAAGTAGAGTGAGTCCATGCTGGATTTTCCAAGAATTGACAAATTGATTGTTTTAAAGTCATTAAGAATTGTAAAAAATAGAAAAAAGGCATTAAACTTTAATGAGTCTGATTGCAACTAAGTGATCTTATGATTTTGGCTTGGCTTGTGTCCTCCCGCTCTCTCTATTGAAACCAACACGGAAGTGGCTTAAACTGCAATTCATCGACAAGCCGCTAGAGACTGGCTGCAAAAGGGAGTCAGTCCCATTGACTCCCCATGTTAAAATGCCCAACTTTACAGCAGAAAAAACATGTTTACAACCTGGTTCAAAAAGTGGTTTTAGACTATATAGCTAATTTCGCCCTTCATGTCAACTGTGAGGGGGGTGAATTTTTTTATAACTCATCCGTTTAAGTTATATTAAGTCGTAAAGTTCTGCATAATTAAGGGCGTGGCCACTTGAGTGACGACTGGCGCACTAAGTAGGCGTGGTTTCAGCACTCAGCTCCACCCACGTCCCGCCTCTTTGCCCATTTTTAATGATCCGGGAGTGATGCGCGATGATGCAATTCCAAGATGGCGACGGCGAATCCCGCCCACTATAGGCTTCAAAATCGCTCTTCTGAAACCTACGGATGACGTCACGGACACTACGTCCATATTTTTTACAGTCTATGGTAAAACCGTATATGTGACCCTGGACCACAAACCCAATCTTAAGTTGCGTTATTTGTAGCAATTGCCAACGATACATTGTATGGGTCAAAATTATATATATTTTTTTTTTGTTTTGTTTTTTACACCAGATATCATTAGAATAAGTAAGTAAAGATCATGTTCCATATCTTGTAAATTTCCTACCATAAATATATCAAAACATACATTTTAATTAGTCATATGCATTGCTAAGAACTTAAATTTGACCACTTTAAATGCGATTTTATCAATATATATATATTTTTTTTTTGCACCCTAAGATTCTAGATTTTTAAATAGATGTATTTTGATCAAATATTGTCCTATCCTAACAAACCTTAAATCAAGGTAAAGTGTTTTTTTTTTCTAGATGGTGCATGAATCATTTTTTTTTTTTAAATGTACCCTTATGATTGGTTTTGTAGTCCAGGGTCACATATATAAAATGTAAATTAAAATATAATGATAAAAATTAATAATTATTCTATAGAACACACACACAAAAATAATATTTATTAATTACTTTACACATTAATAACAACCATTGGTATTCATAATAATTACAATAAAAATATTTAGAATAATAATATGTAAATCTATAATTAAAATATATGTAATATATAGAAATCTGTAATATAGTATTTTTTTGTAGATGTATCTAAGGAATAACAGTTACTAGTATATGTATTATGTTTGGATTATAAAATTGTGTGTGTGTATATATATATATATATATGTGTGTGTGTGTGTGTGTGTGTTACATTATGTAAATTAATATAAAAATGATTAATGTTGTTATACTCGATAAATACAATATTTATACATTCATTTTAGAACTATTTTATATAGTATATAATATAGATTTAATATATACAATATAATAATAATTGTATTATTTATATAATGTATATACAATATAGTTTCTATGTTAATAACAGTTTTCAATAATATGAGATTAATATTACAAGATTAATTTGTAATTGAGATCATTTATTTGTTTACTAATTAATGATTTATACAAAAAAAATTTAATTGCTAAACAATTTACAAATGTGATTTAAAAAATTGTCATCTGCAGGCATTTTTCCTCTCAATTTAATGTTTATTCTGTTTTATTTCATTCTGTAGGAGTGACAGCTGTGTTTCCAGATTTCGTAAATGGATCATTCCACACCTCACTTTCATTGTGGAGAACTTTCAAATTAAGAAACAGGAGGACCTTGTCATGAAAATAGCTAGGTAACTCATCTTTAGATCTCACTAATGGTCTCTTCATGACCTCTGTGGCAACTCCTCTGATGTCTTTCTTTATCTTTCTTCTGCAGGTTTATTTTCTTCCACGCCTTCTTTGATGTGAAGAAACCCACTCCAGAAATCCCTGAGACGGTGCAGGCTCTCTCAGTGCCCATAGATCAACAAACACGGGCCACTTTCTCTGCATCCTTCAATAGGTCAGAACATTTTTTCAGTAAAATTTTAATTAAATTTAAAAATTACACCAGTCATAATAAAGATATTTTTAGATTTTTATTTTATTTAAAAATGTGAATGCATATGGATGCAACAGACAGAAATGTAATTAATAATAAATATAATAAAGTATATACTTCATCTCCTCCAGTCTTCTGCAGGGCCTGAACTCAATGGCTGTGTTAGGAGATTCTCCTGAGGAGGAGAAGGTGAACTCCAGGAGGATTCTGGGTGTTAAAGCTGATGGAAGCATGTGGATGTACTGTCTGGTCCAGTATGCCACCATGCTGCTCGACCAACGCAAATACGTCCAGAGCATTCAGACCCTCAGTCCAGAGCAGAGACAGGGCTGGGACAGGTAACATATCCTGCAAAACACTACTTATGATGTCTTAAAGATGGACTGAAGCTCAAATCATGTGATTTTGTGTATGTTCAGTATGCTGGAATCAGTGGAGGCCTTGAGGAAAAAAGCAAAGAAGTCTAATTCACCCAAACACACAGCGTTCCAGCACCTCTTCCTTCTCATTGGGATTCAGATGTTCAAGGTTTGATTCTTCAAATTATTCATTTTATCTCTTATTTTTTCAAAAAGGAATTATCAGATCATCATAAAATTATCACTTGGGCATTCCCGAAGCTCTTGGTGCTAGAAATACCACGGCCAAACGTTTGAAAATGCATGAACCACTGAAATGTGTACCTTGTTTTGGATAAAAGCATCTACCAAATAGGTTAATTAATAAAAAAAATAAGTAGGTTATCAGGCATTTACACAAGCATTTTTCAAAGCTCTGAATAAATCATAATATATCAAGTAAGAAGTATCATTAGTATTATTTATTATTAATAATTTATTTTCAAATTAAAGACATTTGTGAAATCCAACCTGAAATATTACAATTATTTTTGTGGCCACTGTATTATTTGTTTGTGCATAATTTTTCTATATCTTACACTTGTTTTGTATAGAAAGGTCTTTGTTTTTAATGGTTGTTAGGGATGTATTGGTATTAGCAAAACTGTCTTGATATTTTCCTGGTCACATGACGATATAAAGCAAAAAGTAGTTTTTAAAATATATTTGAACTTTTTATTTTTTTAGATAAAAGGTCTTTAAAGTTGTGTTTGGGCCATTATAATGGTATAATGGTTGTTCATTTTGCTGTGAAAATAGTTTAATACAAGAAAAAAAATCATGTGTTTTTGATTCCTATTCCAACAAAACATATAATAATTTCAGAAAGTGCTAAAGACTTACTTAAAACTTACTACCTTTATTAAATGATCTTAACAAAATGTTGATGTTCTTGCCTCGTTCCAGGTTCCAGATGAAAGTTTAGAGCTGTTGAATGATTTGCGGACCTGCATGGAGAAAGCTAAATCTAAAAAGAAGAAAGCACGTAAGTTGGAGCAGTTAATGGATTGAATGTTTTTTGACTTGTGTTTTGTGATTTGTAGTCCATTATTCCTGCTCGATGATGCACTAATGTGTGTGTGTGTGTGTGTGTGTGTGTGTGCGTTGCAGAAGGGAGCTCTGCTGAGGAGCCGCACTGGGTGGAGGTGGTTGTTGAGATCCTGTTGTCTCTCCTGTCTCAGCCCAGTCGACTCATTCGTAATGTGTGTAAAGCTGTGTTTAGCCGTATATGTCCTCACCTCACCCAAGAAGCTCTCAGCTCCATCCTGAACGTAAGAATCTGTTAATTTAGTATTGTTTACATACTGTTATGGTATCAAAAGAGTAGTTCACTTCCAGAACAAAGGTGTATTGATAATGCAATCACCCCCTTGTCATCCAAAATATTCATGTCTTTGTGTTTTGAGGAAAACATTTGAGGATTTTTTTTCTATATAGTGGACTTCTATGGTGCCCCAAGTTTGAACTTAAAAACTTTTTTAAATGCGGCTTCAAAGGGCTCTAAACGATCACAGCCGAAGAAGAAGTGTCTTACCTAGCAAAACGATCGTTTATTTTTATTTTTATATACTTTTTAACCTTAAACGCTTGTCTTGCTCTGCCTGAACTCTGTTTTTTCCGGTTCAAGGCAGATAGGGTATGTCAAAAAATTCCCCATCTTTTCTCATTTTATCCCTCAACTTCAAAAACGTCTTACGTCGCTGTTTTACCATTTTGTGAAGGGTGATTGATGATCTTTGTATGTTCACTTTGCAAACACTGGGTCGGTACTTCTGCAGCGATGTAGAACGATTTTGAAATTATTTTTGAAGTTGAGGGAGAAAATAAGATGGGAGTTTTTCAACATACCCTAACTGTCTTGAATCAGAAAAAGTTGAGGCAGAGCAAGACCAGATGAACGTTTGAGGTTAAAAAGTATCAGGGTTTCCGCGGGGTCTTAAAAAGTCTTAAAAAGTCTAAAATTTAAAAATCAAAATTTTAGGCCTTAAAAAGTCTTAAATTCGCTGTTCTAGGTCTTAAATAATTTTACACAGGTCTTATTTTTCCGATGTCCATGTAACGCTACCTCTAATATTCATTTAAATTATCTTTTTGTTGTTTCCGTGGTGTTGTAGTTCTTTATTTCACTATTCCAAATATAATTTGCTGTATTTAAACTACAAATGAGACCAGCATGCAATAGCCAATCAGCTTTCTGTTATTGCCGCGAGTCTCTCTCGGATTGTACCGCAGAAGTAAAATGGATTTAACTTTTAAGCTATGAGGAAGTGCAAGTTTAGCGATACTTAGCTTGAAAAAAACTGAATATAGGGCTTGGCTAAGGCCAGTTGCTAACAACTAGATTTTTTTCTCCCTCTGTGGAAGTTATGCGTCTTCAGAATCGCAGTAGCAGAATACAGGTCAAACGACCTTTTTCTGTATATAATGTTCTCAATAATAATAATAAATATAGGTCGAGCTAGCTGACCGCCAGCATTCGAGATACTTTTAAAATGTTTTTTTTTTTTTACTTGCTCGACTGAACAAACCGCCTGATTAAAACTGAAGTGAAAAAAACAAATAGTGAAGCATCCAAAGGCAAGAAAGATTCATATTTTAATACATTAAACGTAAACAGAAATTGATAATGGATAGTGCATTTCTGGTCTATTTGTGACATACTTTAAAACAAATGAATGTAACGGCACTCTAAAGAAACACACTGAGGTAAAAAATTTAAATGTATAGTTTATTTATAACATGATATAGTTCAGTAATATACCAAGTGAGCTTTTTGCTAAAAATTCTCACAATTACAAATGTTACATTAATTTTAGCTCAATAAAAAAGTAGTTAGTCAAGTAGTTACTTACATATTAGACAATATGCAACATTAGCAGAAGCATTCTCCTAGCAACGTTTTGCAGCGTTTTGATCGAATCAGTTGAAATAACTCGCTCATGAAGTGACTTACTGCCACCTGTTGGTAGTTTAGTGTGTTTAAAAGTATGCCTCCACACCCAACATTTCTAATGTATATATTTATAAATCAATAAATGTATTTAAAACATTAATCTCACTTTTAATTTTGCAGTGTAAATTATGTAATCTCACTGCTAACAGCCATTTAGAATTTATTGATAAATTCATAAAATAAATTTCAAAGGTAATGCATACATTTCAAAAGTAGGCCTTTATAAAGGTAAATCAAATATGCAGATTTACGATGTAAAAGCTAATTTTTTTTTTTACATCAGATATTTCTAGTGGTACTTTTATGGGGATATTTTGTGTGGAATAGTATCTGCTGATATGAAAAGTTCACTGTATATTGTAGTAATAAATTTAATTTATGACAGCCATGAAATTGCGTTTACTTTTTACATTAAACACATTAAATATTACATATATGCATGTAATATAATATATATTTCCATTACAGGTTTCGGTCTTAAATTTCATATAAGGTGGTATTAAAAAGGTCTTAAAAAGTCTTAAATTTCACTTGTTCATATCTGCAGAAACCCTGAGTATACAAATTGTGTGTGTGTTTTTTTTTTTATTAAATAACCGATTATTTAGCTAGATAAGACCCTTCTTCTTCGGCTGGGATTGTTTACAACCACATTTGGGATGGTTTGAAGCTGCATTTAAAGTGCATTTTGGAAGTTTAAACTCGGAGCACCATAGAAGTCCACTATATGGAGAAAAATCCGGAAATGTCTTCTTTAAAAAACATAGTTTCTTCACGACTGATGAAAGAAATACTTGAGCATCTTGGATGACAAGGGCATCAGTACATTGTAAATTTTGGTTCTGGAAGTGAACTTCTCTTTAATATGTTGAATTAGCTTCTATTTTAATTTTAGTAAATGTGCGTTTTAATTCTTTGTATTACATGTTAATTTATTTTTTGATTTAAGTTCTTTTACTTAAACTTATTTTTAACATTTCAAATTTTTAATTACATATTTCTGCTTTATTTTAGCTTTAATTCAATTTGTGGAAACATATTTTTATACTCTCCTATACAAAGTTTAATTTGTAACCGATTTTGATTTAAGACGTGAGTTTTAAAACTTCATTGCCTTACTACTGTAATTTAATATGAACAGACAGTTCTTGTTTTCATAACTGTACATCTTTTTTACCTAAAATGTGTTTAGCTTCTGTGATGTGATTTATTTCTGAGTGAAACTTATTCTAGAGGAAATAATGTAGGGCAAGGATTTGATTGGATTGTGGCTTATGTTAATTTTTAGGTTCTAGATCCCAACAAGGATGAGGAAGAAAGTGGTGTTATGGTGACTGATGAGAAGGAGAAAGAGAAAAAGAAGAAACATAAAGAGAAGGAAGAGCAAGAAGATGAAGAGGATGGTGAGGAGGTAAGACTGGTCGTCATGAATATTTATACCAGCCAACTGAATAATTTAGCATTTATTTTAAATCTCTCTTTTTTTAATTTCATCAGGGTGAGGAGGATTCTGATTCCTCCTCTGGTGATGATGATGATGATGATGAGGAGGAGGAGGATGAAGCCACGGAGGAAAAAGAAGAGGTGGATCAGAACTTCCGTTTGGATTTGATGAAGGTTCTGCAGGGTCAGAATGCTCTGGTATGAACAAATAAATACATTTTCACTACATTGACAAATGCAACCCACAATATTCCAGTGTGAAATCTGCAGGATGATTTGAGGCTTTAAAATGTTCTGTTGTCTTGTTTAGGCCACTGAAGAGGATGGCAGTGATGAAGAGGAAATGGATGATGCGGCTATGATGAAGCTAGACGGAAGCCTGGCTGCTCTCTTTCTGGAGCAGAAGAATAGGATCCAAGCCAAGAAAAACGAGAAGGACAGACTGCGCAAAGAAAAAGTCCTTGTGCGGGACTTCAAGATTAAAGTATGTTTAGCTCTTGGGGCTATTTTTCATTTACACTACCAGTCAGAAGTTTTTGAACAGTGAGATTTTCAATGTTTTTTTCTAAAAAAGAAGTCTCCTCTGCTCATCACGCCTACATTTATTTAATCCAGAATACAGCAAAAATGGTAATATTGTGAAATATTTACTATTTAAAAAACGAATAATATGTGTGTGTGTATATGCGTTTATATTATGTAATTTTTTTTAACATTAAAATACAATAATAGATAAATTAGTGAGGTTGAGTGGATCATTGTTAACAGGACCATTTTAAGACTATAATTTACCTAGACTATTTCTTCATTTTTATTTGTTATTATTTATTAAAGTTTATTTATACTTTAAAATCTTTAAAATTTGTATATATTTGGATAATTTATTCTGATTGCATGCTGTGCTTTTTGACAGTTTGCACCAGTCAAACTCTCATTCGTTACGGACATAGAAAGCCTGTTTTGATGCTTTTAACAGCTTATTAGTGTGAAAAAGAGTCTAACACTAACAAATCTTTCTGCAAATGTGTCCAATTGTGGTCAGGTCAATCTTAAACCTGCCTAATTATTCAGAGCTTTCTTAAGACTGATTATTGATTAGTCAGTGTTGAAAAATATGTAGTAAAAAATATGCATTTAATAGGGGTGTAAATATTAATCGATTCGTATCGATGCATTGATTATGCAGCCGCCGATTCAATGCATCGATTCGTCCGCAAGAGTATTGATTCATGTGTTTATTTTGCCGCCTGTTTGTTCACTTGTCTATTTTTAGAATCTGTTCCGACCTTTCTTTTACTGTCTATGGCTCCGACGTAAGCGTACTACCTACTCCTAAGCTGCGGGTGGCGCTAACCTCATTATTGTCTTCTACTTCACACATGTTACTTTCTTTTCACAGTCCATCTATGATGTTGTTCATGTTCACACACATCACGTTGTTGTCTGACTTTCAAGAGCGATGATTTTGAACTGATTTTGTGGAGTAGTGTTCTATTTGCAGTTCATCTACTGCAAAGGATGTGTGACCATTACCTCTTAATAAGATGCAAATTGTATTTTAAAAATGTAACCAATTTTGTATAAATTAAACTTTTTAAAACAGTGAATAGGCTAACTGGCCATAGTATCGGCCATTCGTATCGAATCGTCTTGAAGGCTCCGATTTACACCCCTAGCATTTAAATCATTTGGTTTGTTGTTTTCAGGTACTGGACATGGTGGAGATGTTTTTGAGCAAACATGGAAGCAGTGCTCTGGTTCTTGGGATGGTGGAACCATTACTCAGTGTAATCGAGAGCGGGATGAGCTCCGAAACCAGCCAACAGGAACAGGACTTCCTGCGCAAGGCTGCAGACATCTTCAAGTGAGCAGACTGACTATAGTATTATTTAAATACTTTTATAATTAGCTTTTTTTAGTTTTCCGTTTGAATTAGATTTTAGTCGTTTTGTTAATATGTCAAGGCTTTTGTCAGTTTTATTCTTTTATTTCTGTACAGCCTTTATTTAAATAATTAAATGTAAATTAAATGTAAATTTTAGTACTTTAGTACAGGTAATTTTTTTTTTTTTTTTTAATTGTTCACATTTTTAATTAACAATAACATCACTGCAGCTGAAATTTGATTCCTTTTGTGAAACCTCACGGAAAACATGCTGCTTATTCAATGTTTTCTTTATGAAGGAAGAGAATACTGTTGATTTAATTGCGTTTAATTCTCATAATTTGTCGTTGTGTCTTTAATCGGCAGGAACCGGCTCTGTCGTGGAAAATATTACTGCAGGGAAATTGACGGACGGGAGGCGGAGCTTCATGAAATGCTTGAGCGTTTGATTGGTCGAGCCAAAAAACTGACAGACTCATCTGTGTCTCTGTACTACTTCAGGTGAGGACTAATGCTTGTTAATTTATCTACCTGTAGTATACAAACACTCATGTTCATTGCTTATCGGTTTTTAATGTGTTTGTGTCTTTAAATCACGTTGTTATTGTTTTGTAGTGCTGCTGTCTATGTGCTGAAGGTGTTAAGAGGCGTTGTAAGTGAACAGGACTCTGAAAATGCACCGTCAACACCGTCAGAGGTAAACTACTATCTCAGATTGTTTTTGATCTCCTACTGAGGTTGAGTATTGAGGTTGATATAACTTTGTGTTAATTTCAGCTAAGGATTATGGGTAAAGTGGATGTTGAGAGGGTCACAACTTGCTTCAGGGATGCGTTGAAGTCTTTTATGACGAAAAGGAAAAGCCCTCTCACTGGAGTCATGTTCATCGAGCTTTTCAGCAGATTTCCTGTAAGTCAAAAAAAACGCCAGTAGTGCATAAAATCAGTACTATGTTTAAAAGTATTGAATTTAACATTCAAATGAAAAATTGAATTGTGACCCTGGACCACAAAACCAGTCATAAGTAGCCAACAATACATTGTATGGGTCAAATTTATAATTTTTTTCTTTTATGCCAAAAATCATTAGGATATTAAGCAAAATTCATGTTCTATGAAGATATTTTGTAAAGTTTTGACCATAAATATATTAAAACTCAATTTTTGATTAGCAACATGCATTGCAAAGAACTTAATTTGGACAAATTTAAAGGCGTTAATGTTAATCTTAACAAACCATACATCACTGGAAAGCTTATTTATTAAATATTATTCAGTATTAATCTCAATTTCAAAAAATGAACCCTTATGACTGGTTTTGTGGTCAAGGCTCACAACTGAGGTCTTTTCTGATGACAGTTGCAGTCTAAAATGTTTTTAAGATTAGTTGTAGATTTGTTGTTCTTGTTTGTAGGGCTGTAATAAAAAAGAATATTAAATAAGTAAACATTATAAAAAAAATTAATGAACAGTAGATGAAATATTACTATTGTAATAATACTGTTTAATGATAAAAAATAGTATTTAATAATAACAATAACCTTTATTAATTTAAAATGAATGTCTTCATTAATTTTTTGCAACCCAGAGTCACTTAAATAAATAAATTACAGCTTTTATGATTTGCTAATGGCATTAAGCCATATTACGATTTTAATTTTATTTTGATTAATCATTCAGCTCTATATAAAGGTAGACGGCTCATTGTTGCTTACACTTGGCTAGTGAATCATAGTTGTATAGGAAAAAGTATTAGTTATGGTGATTAAACTACAAATCAAGGTCCTATCATTGCAACAGCAATTAAGTCCCTACCTCATGAAAGCTGTTTAATGAGCCATAACTGATCGATTTGTGTTGTGTTTGAAGGTGTTGTGTGTTGACCTGTTGGACATGGCTGTGGAGAACATCACTGATGGAGTGAGAGAACATCAGCAGGTAAATGAAACTGAGCCATCTGTGTCAGAGTGTATTGAAGCAGCTCATGAATATTTTGGATGTATAATTGACTTACTTTTTTGTCTGGTTGTTTCAGGGTCAGGCATGTCTCATTGTGCTCAGAGCCCTGCAGTCTAAAGATGTGAAGAACCTGATGTCTGAAGCCCAGAGAACTGAGCTGCATCAGAAAGTTGTGGACCAACTCGCTAAGGTAGACTTTTCACAATTTAATGATCAGCGCTTTTAGCTTAGTAGTCTGAAAATACAACGTTTTGGAACAGCTCATTTCAATAGTAAGATCACAATTTCAGTAGCTGGCACCAATTCTGGTGAAATTCATTTGCAGGTACAGTTGAGTTCAGAATCTACAAAATGTTAATTATTTGCCCAAAATAAGAGAGATCAAACAATATCCATGTTATTGTTTATTTGGTACTGACCTGAATAAGATATTTCACATTAAAAAAGATATTTACATATAGTCAACAAGAGAAAATAATAGTTGGATTTATAAAAATGACCCTGTTCAAAAGTTTGCATCCCCTTGATTCTTAATACTGTGTTGTTACCTGAATGATCCACAACTGTGTTTTTTGTTTAGTGATAGTTGTTCATGAGTTTCTTGTTTGTCCTGAACAGTTAAACTGCCTGCTGTTCTTCTAAAAAATACAAAATTTTGGGGGTTTTCCAGCTTTTCTGTGTATTTGAACCCTTTCCAATAATGACTGTATGATTTTGTGATCCATCTTTTCATACTGAGGACAACTGAGGGACTCATATGCAACTATTACAGAAGGTTCAAACACTCACTGATGCTCCAGAAGGAAAACCCATATATTAAGAGCCGGGTGTGAAATTTTTGAAGATCAGGGTAAATTTAACTTATTTTGTCTTCTGGGAAGCATGTAAATGTCATATATAGCCTCTGAAGGGCAGTAAAAAAATAAAAGAATACATATATTATTTAGGCAAAATAAGAAAAATGCACACCTCTCCATTCTGTTCAAAAGTTTTCACCCCTGCCTCTTAATGCATCATTTTTCCTTTTGAAGGATCAGTGAGCATTTAAACTTTTCTTTAATATTTGCATATGAGTCTCTCAGTTGTCCTCAGTGTGAAAAGATGGATCTCAAAATCATACAGTCATTGTTGGAAAGGGTTCAAATACACACAAATGTTGGCAAACCAAAGATTTTGTGGGACCTGAATGAACTTTTTCAAGAACAGCAGGCAGTTTAACTATTCAGGACAATTAAGGGACTCATGAGCAACTATCACTAAACCCAAAAAAAAAAAAAAAAACAGCTATGGATCGTTCAGGTAACAACACAGTATTAAGAATAAAGGGGATGTAAACTTTTGAACGGGGTTGTTTTCAGCTGTTATTTAATCTTGTGGACTATATGTGAACATTTTTTGTGTGAAGTATCTTATTCAGGTCAGTACTAAATAAAAAATAACATGCATTTTTTTTTGTATGATCCCTCTTATTTTGGTAAAATAATTAACATTTTGCAGATTCTGCAAGGTGTATGTAAACTTTTGACTGTACCAGTATGTAGCTGTGTGTGTGTAAATATACACACACTATGTCAATATAATATATATACTAAAATATATCCCTTTCTTTCAGAGTTTTGAAGATGTACAGTGTAAGAATAAAATGGTTCGTGAGAAGATAGTCAGGGCACTAGAGCTCTGTCAGCACCTTGTCAGAACCGTTCAGAATCAGGTAATGAATCACTGGTTTTACTAATATCTTGTTTTACAAAGTCTTAAGCATGAGTGTTAACAAAACTCGCTTTGTTTCTTTCTGAGCAGAAGCTGCAGATTAATCTGGAGCTGCTTCAGAAAGTTCTCAAGTCCATGAATGCTGAAGGGAGCCTGCAGAGACCAGGACAGCTGGAGGACATGTACTGGAGCGTGATGAAGTTATTTGGCGTTCTGTGAGTCACATTTTAAAAATCTGTTTATTTTAATTTTAAACATGAATTTTCAGCATTAATCCAGTCTTCAGTGTCATATGATCCTTCAGAAATCATTCTAATACGCTGATTTGCTGCTCAAAAAACATTTCTAATTATCAATGTTGAAAACAGTTGTGCTGCTTCATATTTTTGTGGAATATTTATAGTATTACATAATTAAAGTATTAAAGAATTTTTCTTTTTAGAGTTATTAAATTTTGCAATTTTCAGCAAGTGTATCTGATAATAAACCCGTCTTCAATGCCTCTCTTCCTTTCCTTTATTTTAGAAAGCCAAAGATGGAAAAGGTGAAAAAAGTTGTAGAGGCAGAACAGACAGAAGAGACCACAAGGAAGAATAAGAAGAAGGGGTTCCTTCCTGAGTCCAAGAAACGCAAGAACCGTCAGAAGCCTAACGTTCTGGAGGGAAAAGAGACGCCAGCCTCCACAGAAACCCCTGGAGTGTCCGGAGGAGATGAAAAGAAGAAGAAGAAGAAGAAAAACAAGAAGAGGAAACATCAGGACGGAGAAGGAGACGAGACACAAAATCAGCCGACCACAAAGAAAGCCAAAACACAGCAGCAACAAGAGAAGAAGAAGAAGAAAAAGAAAGGTCAGCAGGTAGCTGATGGAGAATAATTGGACAATACAATTAAACGGAATACAGGACTGATTACAGAAGTTATTCTTTAGAGCTTGCTGTTTGTCCTACGCAGCTTAAACTCAGAAACCTGCTGGTTTCAAGATCAGCTGTTCCAAGATCAGCTGTTCCGTTCAGAGAAAATCAGCCAATGTGAATTGAGAAACTTTCTGTTATTGTTTCAGAGATCTGTATTATTTGCCTGTTTGTGACTACTTGCATGATACAATTTTTGTAAAATCAGTACATGAAAAACTAAAAGGCGTTTTATTCTATGAATGTGGTTTCGGTGTTTTTACTGTGCAAGGTACATTGTGTCCATCAGTCATTGAAAATGACTTAATGGGATGTCTAAGTTACACTGTAAAACCATAAAAACAACATAAATGGTAATTACTGTAGTGACTAAACAGATATGAGTGCTGAAAAGAGAAGCGTTATGTCAGTTCTTGCAGTTAACATAATGTTAGGTGGATCACATTTAAATAAATTGATGCTCCCAGGAAATCAGAGTAAAATACAGGGTTCCCACGGGTCATGGAATTTCTGGAATATCATGGAATTTTAAATGAAAATTCTTGGCCGAAGCAGAATAAAATTAAACAGTGGGCTGAAGGCTGATTACCGAACACAGTTTTCATGTTTTTCCAAAAAAAATTCGACATTGCATAAATTAAAAAACTAAAATGTGCTTTTCACAAAAAAATAAAGATAAAAAAATCAATTACAAAACAACGATTTAAAAATATTTACTTAACACTGAAGATTTTAACATTCTAGTAGACATTATAGCCTACCAACAAAGCACAATTTAACTTAAAATTAATAAGTTAGTCAAATAATATTCTTTGGCCATTTTTAAGACCTTAATTTTTTTTAAGACGTTAATTAAATAGTGACGTCCAGGAGAACACATTATTTGGACCTTTTCTACAGCATAATGGGATGTGTGTGTATATATATATATATATATATATATATATATATATATATATATATATATATATATATATAAAATCAGTTTTAACATGCATTGTTAAATCAATTTTAAATCATCAAAGATCATGCTCAATATTAAATTTTTGAGAAGTACATATATATTAGTTGACTATTACAATCTTAATATTTTAGGTTTTTTTTATTTTAAGTTTTAAATAATTTTATCAAATAATTATAAAATATATATATATATATATATATATATATATATATATATATATTTTAATAATGTCATCTGAAATAAAATATATATAAATTGAACACTTAAAAAATAAACATTTAAACACTGATTTAAAAATGAAGTTATTTTACTGATTTACAATTAAAATGTCAATTAAACAAACTAAAACGGAAAAAAAAACATTTAATAAGTAATAAATATTATACAATAATATAAGAATCATAAACATCATACAATATTATATGAATTACAGTAAATCCACAGCTACAAAACAACATTTAGTGCCAAACACCATTCCAAATCAAACACACCTGAGTAAGCTAATCAAGGTCAATCAAGGACGCTAGAAAGTTACAGGCAGGTGAGTTTGACCAATGTTGGAGCTAAACTCTGCAGGAAAGTGGATCTTGAGGGCCAGAGTCGAGAATCCTAGGTCATCCACCATCTTGTTACTCTTTCTATCATAGTTCATTTTGATGTTTATTAATAAAAAAAAATAATAATAATAATAATTTAAAAATGTAATCGTATTTATGTCTAAACAAGTCCCCAACATACTGTTCTACTGATAAACCTCATTAAAAAAAATCACAATTTTAACCTATTTTGTACTCTAATCATGTAAAATACATATTAATTGTAGTATCTGTGGTATTTTCGGCGTAAACTATTGTTTCCATGCCAGATTTCTGTCAAAGTAAAGCTTAAAATAGCCTACATCTGTTTGAGAAGCTATGATATACTGCAACATTTTCTCACTAGGATGACAATAATTTCCAATAGATGGCAGTGCTCCACTGATCAGCTTGTATTTCTGGAGAATGACTGAGGAAGTGATTAGTGCTTTACAGAGGGCCAGATGCCAGAAACAGAAATAGTAAACATGAAAGTGAGAAGCAGACTGTAGAGAGAAGCTGCCTGTGTAGTGTTCAACGGCCCACTGAGATCTGATCCGTGTGTTTATTCGCGTCAGACGACAGACGGTTGTGATCGGCCGGAGGAGATCAGCGAGATCATGTACAACAACAACAGCAGCAGCACACCATCATCCTCCTCCTCATCGGAGGCTGGAGACATCAAAAGTTCACTGTTCAGCCCGGGTGAGCCGCTCAGACAGCCGCGGACGTCTCCTCCGGTTTCGGACAGCAACGCAGGTGAAGTAAAGTTCACCGCTAGCTGACATGCTAGTCCGCTAATAACTGTCTCTCTGAAGTAGCTAATGGTTTCAGAGGGGGTTGACGGGTGATATATACGTACATTTCTTTGTCTTTTTGTCTTTCCTTTGAGACGGCCTTGGTTATAAAAAGCAGAGCATTTGGGTTAATTAGCCTGTGGAGGAGTGACTTCAGTCGATGACAGTTAATGCTAGTCAATGTTTACATGCACATGCATATTTAAGTTACATGTTTATAAGTGTGTAAATGTGTTTGTATGTATGCGTATAATCAAATACTTTAAATGATGTAGAGATATAAGGTAATGCTTGGATAAAATAAAGCTGATTTTTACAATGCCATTACAAATACATTAACATATTTATGTGTTCATGAAATTATTAACGCTTTGACAATGTAAATTTTATTTTTACCATTTTAGAAAAGTTGATTGTAGGCATGTAGGAGACGATAGATAGATAGACAGATAGATAAATAGATGCGTGCAAAGATGGATAGATCGATGGATGGGTAAGATGGATATTTTGTCATTAGATAGATGAATGGATGGATAGATACATGGATGGATGATAAATACAGAGATGGATGTATAGATGGATAAATGTATGGATGATAGATGCAGGATTGAGGGATGGATGTAAAGATGGATGGATGATAGATGGATGCGAAGATGAATAGACCGATTGATGCATGGGTAAGATGGATATTTTGTCATTAGTTAAATGGATGTATACATGCAGAAAAGGATAGAGATGGATGGATGTAAACATGGATGAATGGATGATAATGGATAAATGCAGAGGTATGTAAAGATGGATGGATGATATATGGATGAATGCAGAGATAGATAGATAAGTAGATGGATAGATGGATGGTAGATAGATGGATAGATGCATGAATGCAGAGATAGATGATTGATAGATAGATATATAGATGGATGCAAAGATGGATAAATGCAGAGATGGATGGATGGATGGATGATAAATGGATGAATGCAGAGATGGATGGATGGATAGATGGATGGATGATAAATGGATGAATGCAGAGATGGATAGATGGATGCAAAGATGGATAAATGCACAGATGAATGGACAGATGGATAAATGGATGTAAAATGGATAGATAGATGCAAAGATGCATGAGTGCAAAGATAGATGGATAGATAGATGGATGCAAAGATGGATAAATGCAGAGATGAATGCTGAGATGGATAGATGATGCAAATATGGATAAATGCACAGATGGATGCAAAGATGGATGGATGATAAATGCATGAATGCAGAGATGAATAGATAGATGGATGCAAAGATGGATAAATGGAAAGATGGATGGATGATAAATGCATGAATGCAGAGATGAGTAGATAGATGGATGCAAAGATGGATAAATGCAGAGATGGATGGAAAGATGGATAGATGATGCAAATATGGATAAATGCACAGATGGATGGAAAGATGGATGGATGATAAATGGATGAATGCAGAGATGGATAGATAGATGGATGCAAAGATAGATGGATGGATGATGGATATATGCAGAGATCAATGGATGATAAATGGATGCATAGATGGATAGATGGATAGATAGATAGATGGATAGATAGATAGATAGATAGATAGATAGATGGATGCAAAGATGGATAGATGGATGGATGAATACATTCATGAATAGATGGATGGATGGATGCAAAGATTGATGGAAGGTGGAATAGATGGATAGATTAATAGATGCATAGAAAGATAAATGAATGCAAAGATGGATGGATAGTGTACAAAGCACCATAGTCAACCATAGTTTCCACCACATCTGGCTATTTTAGATGTGTTTTGTCATTAGGTGTTTAATGAGTTTAATGTATGGATGTACTTGCTTGTTCTTTATCATCACAGTTTCTCACATTTTAGAATAATAATAAAGTCATCAAAACTATGAAATAACACAAAATGGGAATTACTGTATATAGTGTCTACAGTTGTTCAATATTAATGCCAATCTAAATTGCTTTGTCATCCAGAGAGCAGATCCCCCATTCCTTCAGGACACAATAGCAGCAGTGGTGCAGATGCACTTGTGAAAAACTCCAAATTGTCTGCCGCCGCACCTGAGTTTGTCCCGGGCAGTTATGCCTCGTTCCAGGTGAGTCTATGTGGCTCTTTTTTAACACTCTGTGAATTTACTGTGGAATTAGTCTAATGTTCTGTCTTTTTAGGATGATGTGTATTCCGATGAGTCAGAAGGATATTACGCCGAGCCCTCATTGGCCGATTTCGTTCAGGATTTTGTAAGCCATCTGAACTCATCTCCAGGGTCCTTTGAGTCAGAAATCGATTATATCACAGATACGCTGAACAACTGGGTCACTACAGAGGAGATTCTGCAGGAGCTGGTAGAGCTCATCTACGTACAGGTGCGCTTTTGACGACTTTCTGATTTGTGTGGGAACCTGTCAAAATGCAACAAGAACTTCCTGTTTAAAGGAATAGTTCACCTGTCATTGTTTACTGACCCTAATGTTTCAAAAGCTGTATTTTTATTTTTATTTTTTGTCTTTTACATGGAAAGCAACAGAACTTTGAGTGAATGATGACATAATTCAATTTTAAATCATACTGTTAAAACTAAGTTTTTGACTTAGGCATAATACTAAATTATATTTTTCAAATGCATTTTCAAATGTGTTAAATATTAAATGAATAAATTACAAAATATAATACATTTATTTATTAATTATCTGAAATAAAAAGCTTTTTAATATTATACACTATACCATTTAAAAGCTTGGAGACAGTATAATTTTTCCTTTTAATTTTTTTGGGGAAATAAATCATAGAAATTAATACTTTTATTTAGTATGTATGCTTTAATTGGATCAAAAGTGATGATAAAGACATTTATAATGTTACAAAAGATTTCTATTTTAGATAAATGCTGTTGTGTGCTTTCTATTCATCACAGAAACCTGAAAAAAATCTACTTCAGCTGTTTTCAACATACTAATAATAAATAATACTGTTTTTGAGCAGCAAGTCAGAATATTAGAATGATTTCTGAAGAATCATGTGACCGGAGTAATAATGCTAAAAATTCAGCTTTGAAATCGCAGGAATAAATTACATTTTAAAATATATTCAAACAGAAAAGTTATTTTTAATAAAGAAAAATATTTCAAAATTGTACTGTTTTTTGGATCAAATAAATGCAGGCTTTGTGAGCAGAAGAGACTTCAAAAACCTGTCCAAAACTGTCTAAAAACTTTTGACTGGTAGTGTATTTTTTTTTCCACCTAAAGTGAACACGCATCTAAAAATCTGAGATATGAATAATGACACCGAAAGCTAAATTCAACACCATGAACTCTACTGTTAATTATAAATTGTGCCTTTTTTAAGTGTGTTTTGCATGCTCAGTGTCTGTGACACTTTGTGTTTTTATTATATTATTATATAAAAAGTACATTTTATATTTGGTCAATTAATGGTTCATTTTCAAATCATTGATCTGTGCTGTATTGGTTTTCAAACCATATAGCATGTAGTGATACCATTTTTAATCTGATTGTCTGCTTAACCCTAATCAAAACATAATGCATTTAGCAGTTATTATTAAGATGAATCCACTGAAAAGATTCTACATTTGTTTTCCACAGTCCACGTCTATCCCTAACTTCGCCTACACAGGAGCACGTCTCTGTAACCATCTGTCTCATCAGCTCCGTCTCAGTCCAGCCAGCAGGAACTTCAGACAGCTGCTGCTGCGGAGGTAAATTTCAGGTTTTGCAAAATGATGCCCAAGTACCAATTTCTGGGTGTTTCATGATAAAAATGGCTTGACATTTGGTTCTTAAAGTCAGCAGTTTCTTCTCTTTTCCATCTTAGCCTTTACTTTCAGTTTCATTTTGTCTCATTTTTGTTAGTTTAATTTATCCTAAAACTCCATTCTGTGTGTTTGTGTAGGTGTCAAAACCAGTTTGAGCAGAGGGATCAGGCTGTGAAAGGAGATCCAGACACCCAGAAAAGGTTTCACTCTTATGTGCTGTTTCTTGGGGAGCTTTACCTTAACCTGGAGGTCAGTCACAACCAGTGCATTTCACTTATTACCACAAAATGCTTTCTGGAATACAGTCTAATAACCAATATAAATCAATATTTATATCCATCTAATCCAAAATGTATTTATTATGTAAAGCTGTCTGATGAACAATAATGTACAGTAATGTAGAGTGTTATTTTAGTATTTAGAATATGTTTTAAAGATATTTTCAGTTTCATTTTAATTTTAGTTTTGTTTCATTTTTAGTTTGTAATTTTGTGTGCTTTAACTTTTTTGTGTTGTTCATTTGAAATATGACCTTTTAGATTTCATTTATTTTATTTTTTAAGTTTTACTTTATTTCCAATTAGTAATTTTCTGTGCCTAATTTTAGTTCAGTGTTTTCTATTTTTCTTTTTAGTTCAGATTTATTTAAATTGGTAAATAAACATTTTTTGTTTAAGATCTTTTTGGATTTGAGTGAATTTATAAGAACATATTTTTCATTTATTTTTTAATTAAAATTAATTCATTTTTAATTCAGTCTTTCTTTTTATATAATTTTCTTTTTTCAGATTTATTGAAATTTACAAAAGTATTTATTTATTTAGTTTTAGATCTGTTTTTAATTAATAAGAACATATTTTCAGTTTTTTTCAGTATTTTAGTGCTTCAACATGTTTTAGTTTCTTTCTTTTCTTTTTTCTTTTCTTTTCAGATTTATTTAAATTAACAAAGATACTTTTTGTTTTAGATCTTTTTTTTAATTATTTTATTATTTTTTTAGTTTATATATTTCCAATTAGTAATTTTAGTTTTCTTCCTTTCTTCCTTTCTTTCTTTCGTTTTCCGGATTTATTTAAATGAACAAAAATATTTTTGTTTAAGATCTTTTTATTATTTAAGTGAATTTATAACAACATGTATTTTGTTTTTTTATTTTTTTTATTTCTTTTTGATTTAAAAATTATAACCATTTAAAGTTTTTTAATGTAATTTAAGTGAATTCATAAGAACATATATTGTTAATTTATTTTATTTATTAAGTTTTGGTTTATTTATTTCCAATTAGTAATTTTCAACTTGTTTTAGTTCAGTTTCTTTCTTTTATTTTATATTTATTTAAACTAAGCATTTTTGTTTGTTTAAATTGATTTTTTTTTTTTGAGTGAATTTATAATAACATACTGTATATTGTCAGCCAGTCATCATTACAAAATAAACCCAACAGCAGAGCTTTATGCAATTTGCTCAGACGTATTAGATCTAATCCTTGGTATAATCTAGTATATAAATCCTAACATATGTATCTGCTTGAATTCAGAGCTGTATATCTGTTTTCAAAAATATGAACTACTACAATTCTTCAATTATTTAATGTCTTTCAGGTAAAAAGTGGAAAGGACAAACCCGGGCGAGCTATTGTCTTACTGGGAGCGCTAAAGGATCTTTTGGATGCTTTATTTTCTTACCCAGAAGACCCCAACCTAATGTGTGCTGTTAAATTACTCAAGGTTTGAAGGATTCCTCTTCTTATACAGTGCAAATACACTAAATGGTACTGTTTTAGAGCAAATTGTCAGAGCAAGTCTGTAGGAGTTATCAAGTGTCCTCAGGACTCAACTTAAGGTCATTAGTGACAGTAATCCTGACATAAACAAAGACTTTGGAATGCCAGCCAACTCATACAATGAGTTGAAATGAAATAAGTAATTAATCCGCAGATAATAATGTCGTGCTACACTGTTGATGTTGACTAGCATTGTTTTACTTTACTGATTTGACAAGCTGAGTGGTTCCATTCTGGAAGACACATGGAAGGAGAAAGGCCAGTCACACATGGATGACATAATCAAGAAGATTGAAGAAGTTTTGCTGGATGCCAAATGTAGCCGGTGAGTGAGTCAGACAATGATTCAATAGTTTGTTTTTTGGAAACTTTAGAATAGAAAATTAAAACTGTACCGCAAATGGTAAAACGCAACAAAATTGCTAAAATATGAAATTAATATGAAAACAAAATATAAAAAATATGAATAGAACTATAGTAGTATTTCAGTAATACTGAAATATACTAGTACTTTTTGTATGAAGTTGAGTTGCTACGCCAACATTTTTGCAGGGGTGGAAATCTTCAGACACTTGTATGAAAATGTAAATGAAAATGTAAAATTGCAGTTTCTATGATTTTTGTTTATAGTTGGAATCTCTGTATGTTAGTACTTCCATCTTAAAAGTAGGGGTTTGAATCTTCACAATCTTCTTAATTACAATTTTTATTATCAACTAAATATCACGATTCGTCACATTCTCAGTTCTCAATATTACTGCACATGGCAAAATTTTCATATGCATTTTATATATTGTGCATCTCAAAAAATTAGAATGTCGTGGAAAAGTTCATTTATTTCAGTAATTGAACTCAAATTGTTAAATTTGTGTATTAAATAACTTCAGTGCACACAGACTGAAGTAGTTCTTTGGTTCTTTTAATTGTGATGATTTGGCTCACATTCAGAGGTTTCCTGAGCCTTCAAAATGGTCTCTCAGTTTGGCTCACTAGGCTACACATGGGGAAGACTGCTGATCTGACAGCTGTCCAGAAGACAATCATTGGCACCCTTCACAAGGAGGGTAAGCCACTAACATTCATTGCCAAAGAAGCTGGCTGTTCACAGAGTGCTGTATCCAAGCATGTTAACAGGAAGTTGAGTGGAAGAAAAAGATGCACAACCAACCGAGAGAACCGCAGCCGTGAGAGGCTTGTCAAGCATTCAAGAATTTGGGTGAACTTCACAAGGAATGGACTGAGGCTGAGGTCAAGGCATCAAGAGCCACCACACACAGACGTGTCTAGGAATTTAGCAAAAGTTGTCATATTCGTAGAACAACAGACAACGTCAGAGGCATCTTACCTGGGCTAAGGAGTAGAAGAAATGGACTGTTGCCCAGTGGTCCAAAGTCCTCTTTTCAGATGAGAGCAAGTTTTGTATTTCCTTGTAGGTCCTAGAGTCTGGAGGAAGATGGAGAAGCTCATAGCCCATGTTGCATGAAGTTGCTTCTTCTGACCAGCTTTTTAAAGATGCTGATTTCATTTTCCAGCAGGATTTGGCACCTGCCCACAACCAAAAGTTGGTTAAATGAGCATGGTGTTGGTGTGCTTGACTGGCCAGCAAACTCACCAGTCCTGTCATTGTCAAGAGAAAAATGAGAAACAAGGGACAAAAAAATATAGATTAGCTGAATGCCACTGTCAAAGAAACCTGGGCTTAAAGGTTGTATCAGCGATTTCTAGCCTGAAACATAAAGTGTAAAATTCAGCTGATCTTTCATCACGATCCGCTCGCTGCCTGCCCCATAAATTGTCTGTGAAAAAACCGCGTCTCTGTGGTCAGCCTAGGGTCCGAGATATGCCAAAAAAACAATCGGCGCTATCAACTATTCCACAGCAAAAACAAACATTGTTCCAACCAATCAGCGTCAGGAGTTTGGTGTTGTGGACTTTCGCTCCGCCTCCCTCACATCCCTGCACCAGTACGAAAGTCCACAACACGAACCCCCTGACGCTGATTGGTTGGAACACGGTTTGTTTATCTGTGGAATAGTTGATAGCGCCGACTGTTTTTTTGGCATATCTCGGACCCTAGGCTGACCAGAGAGACGCGGTTTTTTCACAGACAATTTATGGGGCAGGCAGCGAGCGGATCGTGAATAAAGGTCAGCTGAATTTGACACTTCATGTTTTAGGCTAGAAATCGCTGATACAACCTTTAAATTACTGAAATGTGACAGTCTGTAAATCAATTTCGTATAAATGTATTCAAAATTGCAAGTGCATTTAACCGCAGCCGCAATCAAGCTTTAGGACGAACACACACAAAGCACACGTGAAATTGTGTCAGTGAGCGAGTTTCGTGGATCTTATAGTACTGCATTCTAAACTGCATAAATGAAAGCATAACTAAAGTAAAAACCTGATGGGTGGAAGCACACATTGTCAAGCAATGTGCACATGTCTCACAGTGCAAATTCTGTGCAATGAAGCCCGCCGCGTCTCTAGCGTGCACACGTGCCATATGTGGGAAAAAACAAGCTCAGAATTGAAGAGAGAATCGCGATGCATCAGAGAATCGATTATTTATTTATTTTTCTCCCACCCCTAATTTGTTGTTGCTCATGATGCTGGAAATCATTAACTTTCACTCGCTTTGCTGCTGAATATCGCTGTCAGTGTGAACGCTCTTAAATTAAATAACGCAAAATTTGGGTTATTGATATTTAATGTATCTGTTTGTTTATTTGTGTTTATGTGTGCGTTTGTAGAGATGTCAGGCAGATGCTGTTGAAACTGGTGGAGTTGCGGTCCAGTAACTGGGGTCGAGTTCAAGCAGCTGCTGTAACCAGTGACGCTACACCTGACAATGACCCCAACTACTTTATGGTGCGTAATAATAAAAAAAATTCAAATGTAATCTGTGACTGTATTAATGTTTTGTAGGCTCTCTTAATGTTTATATCATGGTTTTGCTCCTTAGAATGAACCGACGTTCTACACAGCAGATGGGACGCCTTTCACAGCAGCGGATCCTGGTGAGTATCTACAGACTTACTGTGCGTTCACACCGCCGGCGGCGAGAGCGTCAAAATTCGCTCTGGCCGCCCTGCAAGCAACGCTGTAGAAAAATTCCTTGACGCTCTGACGATCGAACGCTTGATCTTGTATTTAAAGCGGCCGCAAAGCAAACAAGCATGTCGATCTTGTGCAGACTGACCACAAGTTGGATGTAAGTTAGTTAACCATATTAAATATTTTAAACATGAAAATAAGAAATTGAATTTAATTGTAGTTACATGTTTGCTAACGAAATAAACTAATTAAAAGCCATTTGTATGGTGTGGGTTTTGTGTTCATGGTTAAGTGCAAACTTAAAAACAGGGACACGTCGTAGATTATGGGGAAACCCGCCACAGCAATAATTAACTTCTCCTCCATTTTCCTTGGGAACTTATGTGGCCGGAACCAAGTTTACAGGACTGCGTTCTTTTGAAACCTCTCAGCGGTGAACTTCTACATTCCGATTGGTTGCCGCCGAGCCGCGTCATAGCTCATTACCATAAAGTTGACCTGACTTCAACTCTCCCCGACGCCCACACCGCCCAAAACGCGCCGCGCCGCTCTCGCCGCTTCTCGCCGCCGGCTCACATTGAAAATGAATGACTTCCGGCCACTTTGACGCTCTCGCCGCCGGCGGTGTGAACGCACAGTTAGACGCCACGTTCAGGTTCAAACTGATAAGAAAAACAGAATCTAAATTTTAAGACTATTAAAGGATTAGTTCAATTCCAGAATAAGCATTTCCTGATTATTTACTTACCTCTGTGTCATCCAAGATGTTCATGTCTTTCTTTAGTCGAAAAGAAATTAAGGTTTTTGAGTAAAACATTCCAGGATTTTTCTCCATATAGTGGACTTCAATGGGGATCAGCGGGTTGAAGGTCCAAATTTTGCAGTTTCCCTGCAGCTTCAAAAGCTCTACACAATCCCAGCTGAGGAAAAAGCAGTGTTGGGCATGTTACTTTAAAAAAGTAATTGGTTATAGTTACTGGTTACTTCTCACCAATAGTAAGTTTCTTTTCGACTGAAGAAAGAAAGGCATGAACATCTTTTATGACATGGGGGTGTTTTATCAGGAACTTTTTATTCTGGAAGTGAACTAATCCTTTAAGACTTGCATTACTTTTTGTTTTTATTTTTTTAACCTTTATTTTTTCCACCACAGAATACTCGGACAAATATCAGGAGATTCTAGACAGAGAAGACTACTTCCCTGATGCATATGAAGAGAATGGAAATGATTCGTAAGTATTTATTTTTATTTATTTTAAGTAACACAGTTTTTCTTTATGGTTTTAGTTAACTGTAATAGCCCTGGTGTGACCATTCCCTCTGCTCAAACTCCAGTAATTGTCCTCCTCACAATGATGCTGGGGGGAGTCAAAGAGCTCATTTTAGTGAAGTCAGCAGTCCAGGCAGAGAGGGCGGCTTAGCAAGACCTGTCTTATTCAGCATAGTCTTCAGCTCATTGGATGGGATGTGAGCAGTTAACAAAGACCAGCCAACGGGGGGAGACTGTCATTCATGTTATGAGTTTTACAAGAACTTTCTGTGTTTAATACAATGTGCATTATGACAGAATATTTATTAAAAAAGGCACTTATAATGAAGGAATGCATGAACATAATCAGAAATTCATGGTTTCACAGTACAGTTATCCACTGTTATATTGATTAATTTAGACACAGATTTAATCGATGCATATTTAAAGAAAAGTTAATGTAAATTAACTTTGTTCAGTAACATTTACATATATGTTACCCTGGAGCACAAATAATTTGTGGCTATTGCTACAAATTATCGATTTGTAGCAATAGCCAAAAATACATTTTGTATGGGTCAAAATTATCAATTTTTCTATTATGCCAAAAATCATTAGGACATTAAGTAAAGATCATGTTCCATGAAGATATTTTGTCAATTTCTTACCGTAAATATATCAGTAATATGCATTGCTTAGAACTTTAGTTTGACAAGTTTAAAGGCATTTTTTTTTTTAGATTTAGTTTTTTTTTTTCTCTCAGCTTTCAGATGATGTATAAATCTTAATTTCGAAAATTTGACACTTATGACTGGTTTGTGGTCCCAGGTCACATATTTAAAATAAGGTCTCTAATGCTCACCAAGACTGCATTTATTTGATTAAAATACAGTAAAACAGTAATATTGAGAAGTATTATTACAATTTTAAAGTAAGAAAAGCAGCAATGATCAGTTTAATTGCTCTATAAAAGTACTTTCTGTATTTAATACAACATAGAAAATACTTTATTTAAAAAAATATTTATTAAAATAAAAGTTGTCCCAGTTCAGATTTTTTTATTCTGATATAAACTTGCAATACTCTCTTTTTTTAATTAGTTTAATTTATTTTTACTCTTTTACATCTGACAATTCTGTAGTTTTTTTTTAAATCAAGATTTTTTTATCTGAGAATTCTGACTTTTTTTCTTACAATTTGTTTAAGTTCATCTTTCACAATTAAGATTTTTTCCCCCACACAATTGCAGGAAATTCAAAATTGTGATATACTCTACTAGTCAAAAGTTTTATTTTTATTTTTATTTTTTTAAGTAGAAGTCTCTTCCGCTTACAAGCCTACATTTATTTTATCCCAAATTTTGAAATATTTTTACTATTTAAAGTCATTTCTATTTGAATGTATTTTTAATATATTTTTGTGATCAAAGCTAAATTTTCAGCATCATTACTCCAGTCTTCAGTGTCACATGATCCTTCAGAAATCATTCTAATATCCTGATTTGCTGTTCAAGAAACATTTTTTATTATTATTATCAATATTTAAAACAGATCCAAAGATCAGCATTTATCTGAAATGGAAAGGTTTT
This sequence comes from Garra rufa, assembly GCF_049309525.1. Classification (NCBI taxonomy): domain Eukaryota; kingdom Metazoa; phylum Chordata; class Actinopteri; order Cypriniformes; family Cyprinidae; genus Garra; species Garra rufa. The sequence goes on from NC_133365.1 coordinate 50,287,705, forward strand.
TGAACATTATACACTATACCAGCTTGGAGTCTGTATAATTTTTTTTTTGGAGGGGGGGGGGGGATTAACACTTAATAATAAATGTTTTTTGAGCATCAAATCAGAATATTAGAATGATTTCTGAAGGCTCATGTGACTGGAGTAATGATGCAAAAAAATCAGCTTTGAAATCACAGGAATAAATAATATTTTAAAATATATTCAGATAGAAAACAGTTATTTTAAATGGTAAAAATATTTAAAAGTTTTACTCTTTTGCTGTACCTTGGATAAAATAAATGCAGGCTTGGTGAGTAGAAAAGACTTCTTTAAAAAACATTTAAAATGGCTGGTAGTGTAGATACTCAGAATGTCAAGGAAAAAAGTCAATATTTTAAGATTTTTTTGTTTAATTGGAAACCAAGCTTCCATACACTTATGAAGGAATGCTTCTATGTTGCAGCTTTGATGAGGATGAAATGGATCCAGAGATCGAGGAGGCGTTCGAGAGGTTTTGCATGGAGTCGGACGCGAAAGGAAAGAAATGAGACGCTGCGAGATGGTCATGTTGACGCCACACCCGACCAGCTGGAATGTTTCAGAGCGGGCGAAACCAAGAATGTTTCGGTTGATTTTCGTTTAATTTCTCAGCAAGCACTTCTTGGCTATAATGGCTGGGATTACTGTTTAGTTGTAACGCAGCAAAATCGGCACGTCCGTCAGGCCATCAAGTTGCCATCGGTTTGGCATTTGGGTTGTGAGGTTTATTTTATGCGTGTTCTGATTTGTCAAAAAACATCCCAAAAAAAAAGTTTGCAGTGAGATTTTTAATGTGAGCCGAAGAGTAGCATCATCAAGTGTACGTGTGGTTTGTTTGCAAACTTAACTGCTCAATATCCAACTAAATGTAGGAGAAACTGGGTTTTGCGTTTTACTCCTCAAGGCTTTGCCATGTAGAGTTGAAGAGCTCGGAGAGAAAGACAAACGTTTTAAGAAAATAAAATACTACTGTTCTTCCTTATTCAGATTCTCCTTAAACCTTTTTACAGTTTTATTTTCAGTCAGTGCACATGTTTGAAGAACAAAGGAACCCTGACTTTACAGTCGGTTGGGTTTTTCGAATGCAGGAATAAAGTTTCCACGTTAAGTGTGTCAAATGCTCAGAACAGGTTTGGGAGATTACACAGATTCATCCGCCACTGTGATTTACAGAACTTTTCTCATCACCAACATCTCATGGATCCCACATAAAGGAATGTTTATTTTACTATAGTTGTAAATATTATTTACTGCATTGTTTGCCTGCAATAAATCTTTATAAAAACACTGTCTCTTTGCATTTCCTAGAAATCAAAGTGACCCGAGATGATAGTCCTGATTTATTTAGTTATTTTTCAATTCAATGAGCTTTAGATGAGATGCTCTCCAACTTGTTCTGTAATATGTTAACATTTTATTCAAGCCTGCTGACCACTCAACTAAGGGTTATTTTAGGTCAGTGGAATATAATATTAAATATAAACTTTATTATATGGCTTTTGAAAATCTGAAAAAAGGATTGGATTTAGGAAGTTAAAAAAAAGCTAATTTAGATTTATCAGTGATACCATAAAGAGTTCAGTACCTTTGTGAAGAAACTGATATTCAGTAAACATTTGTTTATATGCAACAAGGTTAATAAAAAGTAGAATATGAATAGCCAGGTCGTATTTCATGCCAAAATAATAATAATAATAAAATATTATTTATTATTATTATTTATAAATATTTATATTTGTACATATTATTTATTATTTATAAATATGTATATTTATGTGTGCTAATATCGTGTCATTTATTTATTATATATGAAATTATATAAAAATTATTTTATGGGCCATTCTACAGAATTGGTCCAAAGTCAGAGTTACACGTCTTGGGGGAAAAAAGTATTTTTCCAAATAATGTGTATGTATGCAAATTGTATAATATCCAAGGCACACATTTCTAGTATTTGTGCAGTTAATTCTCATATTGTATTTTCAGAAAGTTTTGGAATATTTGGCCTCTCTCCAAATTTGTCACTACCGAACAGCAATAATATTTTTTTTAAAAGGGTTATATTAACCTATTAAGATTTTGCTTACATCTACATTGTAATTTTTTTTTTTTTTTTGCTATTTTATTAACATTTTTGTAGAGGTAAATTAATAACAAATAAATATTTTTCAATATTTCAAATGTAATTTATGAGATTTGATGTATTTTGAATGCAATTTTTTGTAAAAAGGCAAAAAGTTGATCATACTGTTTTCAAAGTAAGATTCATTAGTTTAAATATTGAACCAAAAACTATCATAACATCTTTGTTGATAATTCAGTATTCTTTATTTTTGACGAAACATCCCATGTTTCTGTAGTGACCGCACATTTTCGGTAGTGACAGTAATGCTTTGATAGCAGCCACATCGCATTACAGATTTTGAATTCACAAATAATAATCTGTAAATAAAATGCTAAAAAAGTGGTGCATAACTGTACTAAAATTTTGTTTATTTCCCCCAAATATCAGGATTATGTGTGACCTTTTCCCATTTCGGTAGTGACAATTTTATGGGATAACACCACTGATCTATAATAGAGAGAGGGACACAGAAATATTTCCTGATCATAAATTTCATAAATCATGCATCAATCTCGGCCAGTGGACTACAACATACACTGTTTCGGTAGTGACATGAAAAATGTGGGACACATTTTTTACATAAACTTTAATCAATTA
>NC_133365.1:50290944-50338259 GCF_049309525.1 Garra rufa
GCATAGATTTGAGAACACTGTAGAAGAAGTGATTCATCAATCAGCGTCAATCTATTCATCAAACCGCGAAAATTTGCACCATGGCAACTAGTGACGAGAAGCAAGTCCGAGTCATTTCTGCTAATCGGTTCTTTTGAACAGTTCTGTCAAAGAATCGGATCACCTAGACCTTCCTCTCTTGACATCCCAACATTTTTGTTTCTAACGAGGCTGTTTATGATGTTTGTTCTTTGCCGTGTAATTTTACCTAACAAAAGCGTTCGTTATAATTTTGTGTTCCAGTTCAGTTTGATTCAGCTGATAAAATAATTACTTAAAATAATCTACTTAAAATTCCGTTTTCACGTTTAATGTAATGTTATTTATTTAAAACAACAAAGTAATTTTTCCAATACGTTTTATTTGTAACATTTTTGCTATTTGTCGTCCCTCACGGTTTTGTAAACAAGTTCAATTGATTCATTCAAACGAGTCGACGCGCAAGAACGATTCATTCGAGATTCGGTCGACTCTATCAACCACAACAATTTGACGCGGCTGTGGAGGGTTTTTTTTTTGTGTTGTTTCAGTGATTTTGGTTTTTAAGTTTAGACAGTCGCAGTCAAAGGACTATGTAATTGGTTTGGCTTTCTGTCTGATGTAAAGGGAATCATGTGTTCGGTCAGGTTTATGTTCATGTATGTGGATGAGTCTGTGGATGTGTTTTACTCAGACGGACGCAGACTGCAACTCTCACCCTGCGGATCTGAATTCATGATAGAAAAACACACATCACCCTCTGCACACCCGCTACAGCCCAAAGAGAGAGTCAGACAGAGAACAAGATTCGCCATAAGCGAGTATAAGGTAACGTTACATATCACCCTTTCAGCCCCATAACCTTAATAAAATATATCAATACTGTACTGCAGAACTTGTATTTGCATTGCAATTTAATCAAAACAAATCTAACTTACCTTTATCTATCTATCTATCTATCTATCTATCTATCTATCTATCTATCTATCTGTATACACTATCAGTCAAAAGTTTTTGAACAGTAAGATTTTTAATGTTTTTAAAGAGGTCTCTTATGCTCATCAAGCCTTTATTTATTTGATCTAAAGTACAACAAAAACAGTAAAATTTTGAAATATTTTACTATTTAGTTTAAAAAGCTGGATTTTCAGTATCATTACTCCAGTCTTTAGTATCACATGATCATTCAGAAATTATTCTAATATGCTGATTTGCTGCTCAAGAAACATTTTTTATTATTATTCAATATTTTAAACAGTTGAGTACCTTTTAATCTGGATTCTTTGACAAATAGAAAGATCCAAAGATCAGCATTTATCTGAAATAAAAAGCTTGTATAACATTATACACTACTATACTAGTCAAAAGCTTGGAGTCAGAAACATTTTTTAAAAGCTATTATAAAAAGTAATACTTTTATTTAGCAAGGATGCTTTAAATTGATCAAAAGACATTTATAATGTTACAATGTATAATGTTTCTATTAACTTTCTATCAATCAAAGAAACCTAAAAAAGCTGCTCAGCTGTCAACATAATATTTGTAAATGTTTTTTGAGCAGCAAATTAGAATATTAGAATGATTTCTGAAGGATCATGTGACTGGAGTAATGATGCTAAAAAAAATCTGCTTTGAAATTTCAAGTTGTTACTGTTTTTGCTGTGCTTTGGATTAAATAAATGCTGGCTTAAAAAAATTACAAATCTTGCATTAAAAACTTATACTGCTGTCAGTATAAATAATACATAATTTATTTGTTTCCTCTCTTGTTTAGACACTGGTGCTGAATGCTTTGGAGTTCAGAAACAAGTATGCAACTCATCCATATTTGCCAGAGGAGCTCATAACTGTGGAATTCAGCAAGGTTAGACTGTCCTAAAGCTGTAGTAAGGTTTGCTTTTTATTACTGAAATCATGTCAATCATGTTAATTCCTTATTTATGCTCATTTGCAGACGTTTACTAGTGCTATATCTGAGGTGGAGTGGCCCGGGTCTGACTCCTGCACCACTGGGCCGCATGGAGACATCGCAGTCTGCACTGTAGATGGACATGCCAAACTCATCCTTTCCTCTTCTGGAGAAGAGTTCAAAGTAGAGTTTATCTGTTGCTCCAGCCAGAATGAAGTAGAGTCACAGTATCTGGAGCTTCAAGGTCACCAACACAAAAGCACATGTTCGTTATTTAGCTTGTCATCAAAATCTGCCATGGTTAAGGGTTTAAACCTCTCTGAAGTCTCAAAGGGTGCTCAGGAGGGCCATCCTGGGACAGTCGTAAAAGCACCCAATATGGAAAGACTGGAATCAGCAAGTTTGAAGTCTGGGAAGATGGATTCATACACCAGAGTTATTCAGCAGTATTCCCGAATGATTTACCCACAGATGTGGAGCTATCCTCTGTCATTAGCATTCAAGCATTGGGAATCACAAAAAAGTAATATAAATACTGTCAATAGGCAAGATGGAAAAGGTTCAACAGAACCCCAAACAGGGCTGAAAACAAAGCTTCCCAAAGCTTTGCCTTTAAAATGTCCCTCTCCTCATCAGCACAGGTGAGGAACGCCAAGCAGACACAAAATACAGTCTCATGTCATGTCTCTTTATCTGTTTAAATCTCAGACTATCAAGAACAGGGACTGCAGGCGAAACTTAGCCTGTATGGCTAAATCTGGCTCATTTACGTAATTGACTTATGAGTGCTTATGTTAAGTAATGTGCATTTTCTCTTAAAGGAACACTCCACTTTTTTGGAAATAGGCTCATTCTCCAACTCCCCCCGAGTTAATAAGTTGATTTTTACCATTTTGAAACCCATTCAGCCGTTCTCCTGTTCTGGCGATATCACTTTTAGCATAGCTTAGCATAGATCATTGAATCCTATTAGACCAGTAGCATCGCGTTCAAAAATGACCAACGAGTTTCCATATTTGTTGTATTTAAAACTTGACTCTTCTGTAGTTATATCATGTACTAAGACCGGTGGAAATGCAAAGCTGCCAGTTTCTAGGCTGATAAGATTAGGAACTACACTTCCATTCCGGCGTAATAGTCAAGGAAGTTTGCTGCCGTAATATGGCCGAAGCAGGCGGAGTATTATCAGAAATGAGTTCCCAGCTAGTTTAACATTTGCACATGTGCTGCGTGGTATTACTGCTCCTGCTTCGGCCATATTACAGCAGCAAATTATTACTTATTAACTCGGGGGAAGTTGGAGAATGAGCCTATTTCCAAAAAAAGTGGAGTGTTCCTTTAAAGGGATCATCGGATGCCCATTTTCCACAAGTTCATATAAATCTTTAGGGTCTTAATAAAACATTTGTAATATACTTTGGTTAAAAATTCTCAATAGTCATGTAAAAAAACACCCTTTTACCTTGTCAAAATCAGATCTGCAAAATATCATCTCATTATATTGCATTGGCCCTTTAAATCCAAATGAGCTCTGCTTGCCCTGCCCCTCTCTGCTGTGGGATTATGAGGTGTAATGTTTACTTTAGTCGCATTTAGCCGCATTTAGCTTTGTTTATCGGCAAAACTTGCCAACAAGCACATTATTAAGAAAGGCCATTTGCAAAGATGCATAAAAAACCTTTATGCTAACTTCTGCTGTGGGTGAAGCTGCATCACAAATGATTCACACGAACATAGACGCATATGTAGATCGGGATCGGCACTTTATTTTTAAAACTGAAAGTAATGTTAATCCTCTGCGTCTTCAGCGGCAATGCCTATCGCAGTCGGACTGTTTCAGCTCGGTGAGGGCGGGTCTACGGTAAGACGCTCATGTCAGTCAACTGTGTGTCATCACACCGACAAGAAGCTGAGAATGACCTGATTTTTAAAAGGGGATATTACTTTTAAAGATAAAAAAATTACCACAGGGTGGATTTTTATCATTGTAGGGTGACCAACACACATTAATGTTCAAACAACATGTAAAAGTTAGTTTTGCATCCGATGACCCCTTTAAAAAATACAATTAAATATTTTTAAAAGTGAGATATGACCTGGTTTTAGGGAGATTCACCACACTCATTAATTCTCAGGTGGCGATATGACGCTGTGAATCCTGATTTACTAGAACAGGAAGAGGAAATCACAGCTGAGCTGGTGAAAGTGGTCTGGTGCAAAGGCATCATATACCGGTGAGTGCTGACTCATTTCATGTTCATACATTAGCACCATTACCCATTACATCATCTTAAAAACATTAATAGGCTGATAACTTTTTAAAGTCAAAGATAGGTGGGTATGTTTTAGCACATTTAAGTAAATTATCTATAAAAAAAAAACAGTTAATGAATTGAGGACCAATTTTTTATATTATTATATTTAAGCAATAAGGTACGAGAGGTCGTGCCTAACAACGCCCTTCAGCCGTGATTTATTCACGATACAGCATGGCCTCAAGTACCTTATTGCTTTTATAAAACGGTTACCACACAATAAAAATATTAAAATCAAAAATATATATTAATTTATATATATTAAGTTGTATGTTTTCATAAAGTAAAATCATTAACTGCCTTCCGCTGTAAAAAGTAGTCCCTAACTGCTGCAGCTGTGTTTACGTTGCTAAGGGTGGTTGCTAAGGGGGTTCAATGATACACAAAACCGTTGAGTGAAGCGGTCATAGCAGTGCCGTATCATGAATACGACACAGCTGCTGACCAATCAGAATTGAGGAATGGAACTAACCGTTTTATAATATATATTAAATTACTGAAAGAGATGTTTCAATATTCTATATTCTTTACTTCATTTTTGCCAGTTCATTAAAAATATAAATTCTGTCATCATTTATTCACCCTTTTGATTTATTATGTTTTAAAACATCTTCCTTTGTTCTACAGAAGAGCGCAGTTCAAAAAGGTTTAGAATGACTTAAGTTAAAATAAATTATTTTCATATTAATTTTGTTAAATGTAACCAAACAGCTGCTGGTAGTCATTGACTTCTGTACTTTCTTTTCACATACTATTCAAGTCAGTGGCCTTCTTTAAAATATATTCTTCATTGTTCGTTGGAAGAAAGTAACTCATACAGGTTTGGAATAACATGAGGGAGTAAATTATGACAAAATTCTCATTTTTGGGTGAACTATCGCTGTGTCAAACAAATCCACTCTAACACTGATGATGTTTTCATGTATTTTCTCTCTTTTAGTATAGTAGATGGAGTGATACCGATGGTAGAGATCTCACCTGGTGATGGTTCAGTCATCAGATCTAACGGAGTTCTAGCCAATTACTTCACACATTACAAAGCTGGAGCTGCTCACAGAGATGTAAGACAACAACTAGTGTGTTCACTTTGACATTTGGTGAATTAAAGGTAGTGTTTATACATTTACTGCATGAGTTAGAAGATTTCAGAGCTTGATTCTGTGTGTTCTCAGGCGGTGGAGTGTGTTTATTACTTGTGTGGTCTCCCTCCTGATGTACTGGGACAGCTGTATTCAGTCCAATCTGTTGTCACACGGGCCAGCAGGTGAGATGAGAGGTTTGCAAGCAAACAGCACATGAGAAAACCAAAATCAAACAACAGTAGACAGGATTCACAGGATAGCTAATGTCATACTCTTCCCAAAACAATGAGTATCCCATCTGAAGAAAAAACAAACAAGTTTATTCAGTAAGAATGTATTTAATTGATCTAAAGTGACAGTAAAGACATTTATAATGTTACAATTGATTTCTATTTCAAACAAATGCTGTTTTTTTGAACTTTCTGTTATTCAAGGAATCTTAGTTTCCACAAAAATATTAAGCAACACAACTGTTTTCAACATTGATGATGATAGTTAATGTTTCTTAAGCGGCTAATCAGCATATTAGAATGATTTCTGAAGGGTCATGTGATATTGAAGACTGAAGTAATGAAGCTGAAAATTCAGCTTTGCATCAAAAGGAATAAATTACATTTAAAATATAATACAATAGAAAACAGTTACTTGAAATTGTCTTATTTCTCAATTAATTTACTGTAATGTTGATCAAATAAATGCAGCCTTTTTTCAAAAACATAAAAAAATCTTACAAACCCCAAATTTGGAATGGTAGTGTTAATTTGGTGTATTCCACAAACTTTTTTTCTGTCTATTTAGGATACTGAAATGCTTCATCCAGGCCAGAAGCTCTCTGAGGTCCCCGCTCTCTCTTTACTGCTGGAACGAGGTCTGTGTGACGGATACTCACTCCAGTGTCCAGTGTATATGGATGTGTATGATGTAACGGTTCTGTCTTCAGCAGGCTGCGGTTTGCGATTGTGTGCTTGTGGTTCAGGAGGTGACGGTGGCCGGTACAGGATATTTTAAAGCTCTCTCAGACGGGACTGTCGAGGTCTTGTTTCTGGATGGAGTTAGAGCGCAGATGATGTGGAAGTCTGACACATATACACCTGCACAGGTACATCACATATGTACCTCATTAGAATACAATCAGACTCACCCGACTGCAGGTTTACTTTGCAGATTTAATCAGCTGTGGTGTTAATGAGTTGAAACATTTTTGTTTTATGGTTGTTTTTAAGTTTTATGGTGAATTAGGTTAAAGTTACGTAAATATTCAAACTAAAATGTAACAATTTGTCGCAGAATTGCAGTGCTGCATTGTAGTTTTTATAAATTAAATATTATTTATATTATAAATATAAATTTGAAATATTATAAATATATTTATTATATTATAAGTATTTTTTTATAAAATTATTATTATTATGTAATTATAAAATAATATTATAATTAATAATAATGATTTATTACGGATTAATATATAATCATTATTAATCATTAATTTACACTGTATGGGTCAAAATTGCTGATATCAAAAATAAGTTTGAAGAAAAATTTGGTTCAAATTACTTAAATATTCAAACTAAAATGTAACAGTTTGTCACAGATGTGCAGTGCTGCATGGTATTGTATTTATTTTATTATAAATTAAATATTATTTATATTATAAATATAAATTAAAAATATAAATATATTTATTATATTATAAATAGGATTTTTTAATCAAATGATTATGTTGTAATTATAAAATAATATTATAATTATTAATAATGACTTATTACTGATTAATAAATCATTATTATTAATTATAACTGATTAATATTTTATTACATTGTATGGGTCATAATTAAAAAAATTTCTTTTATGCCTAAAATCATTATGATGTTAAGTAAAGATCATGTTCCATGAAGATATTTTGTAAATTTCCTACTGTATTTATCAAAACCTAATTTTTGATTAGTAATATGCATTGCTAAGAAATTCATTTGGACAATTTTAAAGTTGGTTTTCTCAATATTTTCTTTTTTTTGCACCTTCAGATTCCAGATTTTCAAATAGTTGTATCTCGGCCAAATATTATCCTATCCTAACTATCCCTTATGACTGGTTTTGTGGTCCAGGGTCTCAAATGATAAATAAATATAATATTTGGTAAAAAAAAAAAACTGTCTTTTTACAAATGTTTTCCTATTTTATGTTTTTATAGTTTGCTTTAATAAATATTTGTTTATTGATTGCTTGCTTGCTTGTTTTTAAGTCTTAATTAGATGATGTCATATATTCTCAATGGATCATAAATTCAGTTATGTCAATAAGCGAAATAGTTTCAAACCATGTATTGTTTTTTAAGGTTATGAGTTTTTAATTTGTAGTTTTTTTCCTCACAGTCTCACAGGTGGTGCCAGCTCAATTTGCCAGATGGGCACCAAACTCTTGTCCAAGTTGAGACAGATCAAACTTATCAAAGGTAAAAAAAAGAAAAAAAAGAAATAGCATTCAACTGACTAACACCAATTGATTATGTAAATCCTTATTTTCTCGTTTTGTCTCTGCCTCTTTCAGGTATGTTTCGGCAGTAGTGCAGTGGTGTGACTGGGTAAAACAGACAGATCAGAGCATGAGTGCTGTGGGTGTGGCTCTCTCAGACTCCGCCCATTCTGACACACCTCAGCCAATAACGTGCAGGTATTAAGGAACTTAACTTATACACCTTTTTCTTCAACATGAAATAGGCCTATGGCCAAGACGTCCAGTTCATTAGCTGCTATAGGGAAATATCCATAAGAATAACAATGTGCACTTGTACAACAGACAGTAAAAATGATAAAAGTCTGTTCATAATTAAGATACATTAAAATAATATGGTAAGACACACCAATTTGCAAAATCAAGCAGCAAAACTAGCTGTTTTGTACAGCTAAAACAAGCTGGACATGGATGAAACCAGAAGCCAGACCCATACAATTTAGAAATGGCTGTGCCCGCTCTTTTGGGAAGAAAAAGTTGGAAATTTGATCTCCAGGCTTTGCTTTTCTATACAGTGAAATGGTTGGAGGTTGACAACAACAAACTTACACAGAATTGTTCAAACTTGATTATTTATGATAGAAATAAAAATTTTGAGTGAACTATTCTTAATCCTGATTTCTTACACCCCTACAGGTCTGTTGTTTCTGAACTGGAAAAGATCAAGAGGTTTAACTGTATCCTTTTTTTAAAGATTTTGTGACCATTGCTGTGGAAGTTGCTTATTGAGAGCAGGATGTCCTTGGGTAGATATTTCTTTAACATAATCCACCAGTTTTGTTGGAGAACAGCACCGTCCTGCGTCCTACAGGAAGATCTTTGAGCTGTGAGCGTTCTTCTGATGGACCTGGGATCGAACTCACAGAGAACTGCATTTCTGAGGCTCTGCAGAAAACCTCCAAAGCCATACAGGACATTGACACACTCTTATCAGATCGACCGTAGGACTGCATACAGACAAATATGGCTTTACGAATAAAATTGTCTGTTTTTTTGGAAATTACTAAACAAATTACTATTACAAAACAAAGCATAAAAACTACACTTCATTGTACATTAAATTAAAAAAGCCTGTTTTTAGGCTATGTTTATCCCCCAATTTTCATTATTATAATGTGAAAAAATCTTTATTAAAAAAAATAAAATTCTATAATACACTATCAGTCAAAAGTTTTTGGACAGTAAGATTTGTAATGATTTTAAAGAGGTCTCTTCTGCTCACCTTACTTTTTAAATATTTGTTTTCTACTTGAATATATTTCAAAATGTAATTTATTCCTGTGATCAAAGCTTAATTTTCACTTGTGTCACATGATCCTTCAGAAATCATTCTAATATGCTGATTTGCTGCTCAAGAAACAATTTATTATTATTAATATTATAATGTTTAAAAATGGCTGAGGAGAATTTTTCAGGTTTCTTCAATGCATAGAAAGTTCAAAAGAACAGCATTTATATGTAATAGAAATCTTATTTTAAATATTGATAATAATAATAATAAACGTTTCTTGAACAGCAAATCAGCATACTAGAATGATTTCTGAAGGATCATGTGACACTGAAGGCTGGAGTAATGATGCTGAAAATTTAGCTTTGAAATCACAGGAATAAATTACATTTTAAAATATATTCAAATAGAAAGCAGTTATTTTAAATGGAAAAAATATTTCACAATATTACTGCTTTTGCAGTATTTTAAACCAAATAAATGCAGCCTTAGTCAGCAGAAGAGACTTCTTTAAAAAACATTTTGACTGGGAGTGTATTTATAATAATTAATCAAATAAAATAATTAAGTAGTCGTTGAATTTATACATAATGTTAGTATTTTTGCAATGCCTTTATTACTTTTGAAAATAATTGTAATTTTAAAATAAATTGGAAAAATGTGTTTAATTGTTATGACAATTATGTGTCAGAAAGACTATATATATATATATATATATATATATATATATATATATATATATATATATATATATATACAATAAAATGAGATTCATATATACATATATACATATGTATATATGAATCTCATTTTATTGTAAATAAAGTAAAAAGGCCTGATTTTTAGAGTGTTTAGTGATTAAGCATATAATTGTAATTGCAGAATATGATTATATGATAACCTACTTCAAAGCATATTTATATATAATTTCTATATATAATACGTATATATATATATTTGCAAGATTCACCCCTAAAGGTCAGTGGTTAATTGTCTACGTTTTAGTTTCCATTATGACTGGCTTTCATACAAACATACAAAGTATAATGTCGCCCTTCTTTCTCATGTCATTTTGTTTAACAACATACTATGCAAAGTCAAATCAGATTTGAACTGAAATGACTAATAAAAACATATTTCTCACTCATTCTCATTCAAATGAACGTGTTTTGCTCAAAAGTCTGTGCCACTTAGGAGGAAGAAATAAGTTGTTGCAAAACTTTGTTTAGTCATCAGTTCTCCCGTTCCTTCAACCACACTCCTTGAAAAGACTCCGCAGACAAACCAGTAACCTAGTGATAGTTGTTCCAGCACGAGCCATCATTATGGTGAGTCTGTTTGCTTGCTTTGACAGTGCTATTCGTGAAACACTTGTGGCTTTTCTGAATTAGACTACTAACCTTTATATGCTCCTCCGCTTAACACCAGAGATATTAATATCATTTATGCTTGTGTCATTGGCACTGACCACCGGACCAGAGTTTGTGTTGTTTCTCGCTCTGCGAGTCCGAAGAATGAGACTGTGGTTTTGAGCTGATGTTAAACCTGAACCCAGATCAGGGTTGTGATGCTCGATAGTGAAACCCTGGTTACACCTCTTCCTTATTAAAGTAATAGAAACATGCATTTCCTCTGGGTGTATTTGTGATTCTCACCACTTTCAGAGCCACTGTATTCTTGTACGGACACTTATGCACTGGCTGGGTGAGTTTGCAGTGAAATCTTGCTCATTTATTTAAAATGAGCGTCTTTTATTGTGATTTCTCAGTTTGCTGTTGCTGGTTTAGTTCTTGCTTATCTTTAAGTACAGCATATTGGACCAGATGCTGTAATAGGACTAGTGATTTGATGCTTGTGGATTTTCTTATTAGAAATGACAATTATATGAGGTGATCAATAAGAATGAATGATATCGATCGTAGAACTGCATTTTGAAGAAGCAGAAGGCAGTAGGAAAGTTCTCAGTGTTTTTCACGCTTGTAAACGTAAAGGGTGACTAGTGTAAAGGCGCAACCCTTAAGGTGTGAATATGCACAGTTTCACACTTAAAAATGTTTTAGTCCATAGCCTGCATGCTTTGGGTTTGTGTATTGCTGCATTAATTAATTAACAATAATAATAATAATAATAGTGATTATAGTTAATATAGTTCATTTTTAGTTTTTCTGAAGAAAATGAGAGTTGTGTTGACCATGCAAAACTTACACCTGCTAGGATGCTGTGTTTGCTTGAGTGCCTTTTAGGTTCTTTGTCATCTTTGGTTGCATGAAGCTTTAATTTCAACAGAACCTTTACATTTAAATAGTCATAGAAGGCTCTTTAGGAACATTAAGGAAGATTATAAGATGCAGTGAAAATACACTACCAGTCAAAAAAATGTGAACATTATAATTTATAATATTTTCTGTTCACCAAGCCTGCATTTATATAATCCAAAGCACAGCAAAAACAGTACAATTTTTCAAATTGATTTCAAAGCTGAGGTTTCAGCATCATTACTCCAGTTATATGATCCTTCAGAAATCGTTGTAATATTCTGATTTGCTGCTCAAAACTTTTATTATTATTATAATTTCAGTATGTTGAAAATGGCTCAGTAGTATTTTTTCAGTTTTCTTTGAATAGAAAGTTCAGAAGAACAGCATTTTTTGAAATAGAAATCTTTTGTAACATTAAAAATGTCTTTATCATCACTTTGAGCAAAACTTGTTACAACTGCTAGGATGTCGTGTTGTATTAATAAAGTCTTCAGAATGACTTTTAGGTTCTTTATTGTCATCTTTGGTTGCATGAAGAACCTTTAATTTCAATGGAACCTTTACATTTAATAGTGGAACAAGGCTCCTTAGATTTTTAAAAATGTTCCTCACATTATGAAAAAAATGACAACTCATCATGGATTTCTTTTTCTTCTTCTTGTAATTCTTTTTATTGTTTCTCTATGTATCACAGTTGCAGTATTTTTTACTAAATTAATCTCTAATCTTTTTTTAAACCTAAAATTGTTGTTTCTTTTAAAACTGAATCAGGTTTGCATAGACCCCTCGTTTACTGTGATCCATTTTATTGCCCATCATACGAGTCTAATTGCATATTAAAGTCTCCTCGACAAGTCACAGCATTTGACGTCATTTAGATGTCGCTTCGTACAAATGTGGGGTGAGTTACGAAATGTTGTAGTACTTGGTGTATTAATTTTTATAATTTTTTATTAAGTTGTGTACTTAAAGTCTTTCAACTTTAAATTTTCGTATGTAATTCAATGTGTTACTTGCCATTTCTGAGTTGAAATAGTTTCTACACCAAATCTTTTTCCGCATAATGCGTTTACATCTGTTAACATTGATTCAAGCACTGTGAACTAACATGACCACCGAACGATTGTATTTCTGTTAACTAGCATTAATAAAGATTAAAAGAGGCTGTAAAAATACACTATCAGTCAAAAGTTTTTGAACAGTATGATTTTTTATGTTTTTTTAAAGAAGATTGAATTGAAATATTTTTACTATTTAAACTAACTGTTTTCTGTTTGAATATATTTTAAAATGTAATTTATTTCTGGGATTTCAAAGCTAAATTTTCAGCATCATTGCTCCAGTTATATGATCCCTCAGAAATCATTCTAATATTCTGTTTTGCTGCTCAAAACGTTTATTGTTTTGTCGAAATCAGCTGAGTAGAATTTTTTTTAGGTTTATTTGATGAATAGAAAGTTCAGAAGAACAGCATTTATCTGTAATAGAAATCTTTTGTAACATTATAAATGTCTTTATTATCATTTTGACAAATTTAAAGCATCCTTGCTAAACAAAAGTATTAATTTCTATGAAAAAAAATCAGACTTCAAGCTTTTGAATGGCATAGTGTACAATGTTACAAAAGCGTTTTTATTTCAGGTAAATGTTGATTTTTGGATCTTTCTATTCATCAAAGAATCCTGAAAAAAATGTACTCAACAGTTTTAATTATTGATAATAGGAATAATACCAACAGATGTTTCTCGAACAGCAAATCTTCACAGAAATAAATTATATTTTAAAATATATTCAAATAGAAAAAAGTTCTTTTAAATGGTGCAAATATTTTAAATTTTACTGTTTTGCTGCACTTTGTATTAAATAAATGCATGCTTGGTGAGCAGAAGAGACTTCTTCAAAATAATCTAACTGTCTCAGTTAGTTAATGCATTAACTAATGTTAACAAATAAGACATTATTGTAAAGTGCTGCTAACGTTTTTTATGTTTTACATTTTTAGGCCACTTCCTCTAATGTACAATCCCTGATGTCACGCTTCAACTCACTAGCTGGGGAAAATATGTTTCCCAAGCCTGCTCAGAACAATCAATTCAGGAGCGCTGGGAATCATGAGCAGAAACCTGTGTTGATCCCTAAACCGATGAAACTCAAACCTGTGGACATGAATAAAGACGCAGTCTCCAAGCCTTTCCCTAAACCACTCATGGTCAAACCCAACTTCACGGTTAACTCTATGGAGACTAGATTCAATCCTCCAGTTTCTCGTAACAAGACCAATGGTGATTCAAGGAGTGTTGATGTTGGAGTGAAGCTGCCGAATAAAGGAAAACTGGAGAACGCTTATTCACAAGCCCCCTCTGTAGCCAGATCCCAGAGTCCTGGCAGATTGCCTTTTTTGCAGAAACCTGTTCTTCGTGAAAAGATCTCTACAGCACAGGAAACTGCGACTGGTGATTTGTCAGTGCCGAAAAAGAAGACCCTTCCCAGTGTGTTTGCTTTAGGAAAGTGTCCCGCCAAACCACAAAGACCTCTGCATGTTAACCTCCACAAGTTCAGAGGGAACGGTAAGATACGGACCTCCGTGATAAAGCTTGTTTAAGCTAAACTGATGTGTTTTTATTTAGATGAGAGAGATTCAGTTCATTCTTTTTGAATGTCTGGAATAATGTGAGTATGCACCCAAAATACCACTGAGATTTCAGACACATTACTGTTCAAAAATTCAGGGTCAGAAAGATTTTTTTAGTGTTTTTTTTTTTTTTAAATAAGTCTCTTCTGCTCAACAAGCCTGCATTTATTTGATCCAAACCACAGCAAATTATTTTTGTGATCAAAGCTGAATTTTCTGCATCATTACTCCAGTCTTCAGTGTCACATGATCATTCAGAAATCATTCTAATATGCTGATTTGCTGCTAAAGTAAAATTTTACTGACTTTAAACTTTTGAATGATATTTCACATTCCAAAAAATAATCCTATAGTACTACCATTTAGGATTTTTTTATTTTTTTGTACATTATTTTTTAGCACAACTTTTTATCTCACAATTCTGACTTTTTTCTCAGAATTGTAAGATATAAACTCACAGTTGCGAGAAATAAAGTCAGAATTATGAGATATAAACTATATCTCACAATTCTGCCTTAACTTAAAATTTTAAGTTTATATCACATTTCTGACTTTTTTGTTTTATCACAGTTGTGAGTTTATATCACACAATTGCGACTTTATTTCTCAGAATTATAAGATATAAAGTCGCAATTCTGACTTTATAACTCGCAATTGCTAGTTTATATCAAACAATTCTGACTTTTCTCTTGCAATTTCAATTCAATTCAATTCAAGTTTATTTGTATAGCGCTTTTCACAATACGAATCGTTGCAAAGCGCTGTACAAAAGTTTAAGCTACTACAATATATTTAGTAATTTTAGTATTTAGTGGTGAATACTGTATGTCAAGTCGATGTACATATGATATAAATGTTAAAATCAGTAACTGTGTAATCAAACAGATCATGAACACTAATTGCAATGATTATGTGCTGTGATCAAACTTGTAAGAAAATTATGTAGTGCTGTATGTTGTTTCAAGGCTGGCATCATCTGCGGTCCTCTGAGGGGTTGGCATCATCTCTTCTTCTGAATCCAGACTGAATCTTGTGTAAATCCTAGTTACCACGGGATGGAAATCCTGTGGCAGAAACAGAGAAACAAATAGAGAAATAATTAGCGTAGCTGCTGTTCCAACTTCCAACCAAACAAAAATGATGTGTTTAGCCCAAGCTGAAGAATATTAATGTGCATTTGATCAGATGTAACTGAAGTACAACGTTATGAGATACATTATGTGAATGCTTGGCTAAAGAGATGAGTCTTTAATCTAGATTTAAACATAGAGAGTGTGTCTGAACCCCGAACGTTATCAGGAAGGCTATTCCAGAGTTTGGGAGCCAAATGAGAAAAGGCTCTCCCTCCTTTAGTGGACTTTGCTATCCTAGGTACTACTAAAAGTCCAGAGTTTTGCGACCTTAGGGAGCGTGAGGGATTGTAGCGTAGTAGGAGACTAGTAAGGTACGCAGGAGCTAAACCATTAAGGGCCTTATAGGTAAGAAGTAATATTTTGTAAGTGATACGGAATAGGTAGCCAGTGCAGAGACTGTTAAACTGGGGTAATATGATCATATTTTCTTGATCTGGTAAGGACTCTAGCAGCTGCATTTTGGACTACCTGTAGCTTATTTATATTATTTTGAGTTTAAATCTTACAATACTGATCTTATTTATCAGAATTGCAAGTTTACATCTCACAATTCTCACTTTTTTCTTGCAATTTCGAGTTTATATCACACAATTCTCACTTTTTCTCGCAATTTCGAGTTTATATCACGCAATGCTGATCGTATTTCTCAGAATTGCAAGTTTATATCTCACAATTCTGACTTAATAACTAAATTTTGAGCTTATATCACACAATTCTGACTTTTATAACTCGCAATTGCGAGTTTATATCACACAGTTCTGACTTTTTCTCGCAATTTCAAGTTTAAATCACACAATACTGACAATATTTCTCAGAATTGCGAGTTTATATCTCACAATTCTGACTTAATTACTAAATTTTGAGTTTATATCACACAGTTGAATTTATTTCTCAGAATTGCGAGATATAGTTGCAATTCTGACTTTTTGTTCCTCGCAATTTTAAGCTTATATCACTCAATACTGAGTTTATTTCTCAGAATTGCGAGTTTATATCACACAATTCTGACTTTTTCCTCACGATTTCGAGTTTATATCACACAATGCTGATTTTATTTCTCAGAATTTGGAAGTTTATATCTCACAATTCTGACTTTATAACTTTCAATTTACAGTTTATGTCAATTCTGACTTTTTTCTCGCAATTTTGAGTTTATATTACGCAATACTGACTTTATTTCTCAGAATTTCAAGTTTATATCACAATTCTGACCTTTTTTCTCACAATTGTGAGTTTATGTCACAATTCTGACTTTATTTCTCAGAATTGCAAGATATAAAGTTGAAATTCTGACTTTACAACTCTTTATAACTTTGAATTTAGACTTTTTATCTTACAATTCAGGCTTTTTTCTTGCAATTTTAAGCTTATATAATGCAATACTGACTGTATTTCTCAGAATTGCGAGTTTATTTCTCACAATGCTGATTTAATAACTTACAATTACAAGTATATATCAAAATTCTGCCTTTTTTCTCACAATTGTGAATTTATATCACACAATTGCAACTTTATTTTCTCAGAATTGCTAGATATAAAAATGCAATTCAGTGGCAAAAACAGGCTTCAGTAGGTTCTGGTGGTTTGATGTGTCATTGTGTAATATAAAGGCATTCATAAAGGGTGTCCAAATGCTTTCTGGGCCTACTGTGTTCTTGTCTAAATACTGTATACAAAAGCTAAATTGTGAACTATAACCTTTAGTTAAAAAACAAAACAAAAAGACATTCTATTTATGTGATTACATTTATGCACTTTGCTTCATGTTGTGTTTTTATCTGCTGGTTCTTCAGCATCCAACACCAGCAACCCTGAAGAAAGTTTCTCCCTCCCACCTCCACTGCCTCCTGAACGCCTGTCATTCACATTTGAGACTCCACCTCCTCCACCAGACTTCAGATTTCCACCTGCTCCCCCGTAAGTGCTCACTTTATGAGATTAGTTTAAAAACTAGATCAATAATAATTCTGGAGATTCACACATCCTCACAATACAATAAAACTATTCAAATAAAAAAATACTTGCCAAAAATGACCTTGAAATAATCATTTTAAAACATTTATGCTTTTATTTTAATAATTTTATTTAATCTGGTGCTCTTCGTTTCAGAGTCACACTTGTGCTCTTCGCGGTCAGAAGTGACCGGACACCTGTAACGCATCTTGTAATTTTTTTCAGTAAAAACCATTTGAATTCATTTTTGTTTACTAATATTTTTTATTTTTTATTTTGCATTTTGAGCTGGTTTTGTGCTAATAATTAATATTTATGCTGTAATTAATATCCATTTTTTTGCCATTGAGAATAATTAAAATTAACTTTTTTTTTTTTTTTTTTTGGAATCTTGCCCTCATTTTTATGTCTGTTCACATTCCAAATGCCATAAAAGTCACTGAATTTGGTACAGTTCTGATGAGGCTGTGATTTTTTGAAAAATTCTAAACCGAAAATGTTTTGGTCAAAATTGACCGAAGAGAGGTGTGTGTGTGTGTGTGTGTGTGTGTGTGTGTGTGTGTGTGTGTGTGTGTGTGTGTGTGTGTGTGTGTGTGAATATGGGTGTGTTTATGAATAGGTGTGTTTTAGAGTGTCACCCTTTCACTGCTGTGTACTTTTTTTCAGCATTGTGGAGGATTTGTAGATTGTACACACAAAAATTCTCTGAATATTTGTATTTTTGTCGATTTATGGTCGGTCATTTTAGACCGAATAGCACAAGTGTGACTTTTTTTTTTTACGACCACTTTGCCTGCTTGAATCATGCCCTCAATTTTTTTGTGTGTTGACATTCCAAATGGCATAAAAGTCACAGAGTTTCATATCATTCCGATTAAACTGTGATTTAAAAAAATTCAAAACAGAAACATTTTCGGTCTAAAGTGACCGAAGCGCTGTAGAGGGTTACAATTTTTTTTTAGAGATTTTTGACCCAGGAACACAAAACCAGTTATAAGGGTCCATTTTTGTCTTAAAAGCTGGATAAATAATCTTTCCATTGATGTATGGTTTGTTAGGATAGGACAATATTTGGCCGAGATCTGGAATCTGAGGGTGTAAAAAATCTAAATACTGAGAAAATTGCCTTTAAAGTTGTCCAAATGAAGTTCTTAGCAATGCATTTTATCTATCAAAAATTAGGTTTTGATATATTTAAGGTAGGAAATTTACTAAATATCTTCATGGAACATGATCTTTTCTTAACTTACTAATGATTTTTTTAAATGAATTATTTTAACCCATGCAATGTATTGTTGGCTATTGCTACAAATATATACCCATGCTACTTAAGACTGGTTTTGTGGTCTAGGGTCACATAAATCATATTTCTTGGGCATTATCTATTTTTCACAACAATATATTATAAAAGAGCCATTAATATTTACCTTACCACAATGCTAAGGTCATAGTATGAGTTAATAATTACATAGTTTGTTTTTATGAGGGAACGCGTTGGTACAATTGAATGTTTTACTATTAAGACAAAGATGTGAAGCAACAATTTAAACGTAAACTTGTATTGACTGTGAAAACTGTGTTTCTTCTGTTGTGAACAGGGATGAGGAGGGTTATTATGATGATACAGATGTCATAAGCCGGACGGAGACTTCACTAGGTGCCATTCACAGAGAAGTTATTTAATATTAATGTTTGATACATACAGTGACGCAATAGAAGTATCTGGAAACTTAATGTCTGAATGTCATTAGCTTACAAAAATATCAAAGCCGGTGTTTTAAAGAATAAGCATATGCACATATCACATGCATTCACATTTAGACATTAGGTGTGGCTTTAGACTTCCTCCATCATTAATGCTTTGGTTTTTTTATGTATTACTGAAGTCACTTTTCTCTTTTAGGTAAAAGCAGCAATGACGCTGAGGTAAAGATGAAATGTGCATTGTGTTTTCTTGTTCTGTAAAAACTGACATGTTTAAAATAGCATTACATATTGCTCACTTCTGCAAAATATTCAGCATCTCAAAAGGAAATGACAGCAGTCTGATTATAATGGACTGATGAAAACTTTAGTGAAGGTCACTCATTACAGTTCATTGGTTTTGATACATTAACTTTTACAAAGCCTGCAATGATGTTACTGTTTGTTTCTTGTGTAGGAGTCAGAAGAGGAAATGTACGAGGATCTTGACCACCACTGGTGAGAGTATTATATCAGTGCTGCTTGATAAGACATGCATTACTGTTGCTCATAAATTTTAGTGATTTAAGCAAACCCCTGAAACAAAAGTATTTTTTACTTGTATTTGCCTGCCAATGATTAAAGTAATTTTCAGCAAACTTCTGAAGCAGCATTCTAGCATAGTAAAGCAGGTTTTGCACAGACAAATCTTGCTCAATTTTGGTTTTTCAGAAAAGAAAATCTGCAAATCAGTTGGTCTCAAAAAAAATGGCTAGTGAAAAAAAGAGAAAAAAGAAGGAAAACTCACTCAACATTCTGTTTGGAAAACTGTCCTCTACACAGGCCAGAAAAAGAAGACAAAGAACCGAAAGAAGAAAAGACGACAAAAGAATCAAAAGAACTCAAGAAGAAGCTTGAAAAAGAAGAGAAGAAACGCTTGGAGCAGGAGAAGAAAGAGAGGAAAGAGCGAGAGAAAAAGGAGCAGGAGGCCAGGAAAAAGTTTAAAGTAATTACAGCTCAGTGCTCGATTTATTTTTATTTTATGAATCATTTTTATTTTTGTAAATCTCACAAAACCTTTCAAGAACACGTTTGGAAAACACATTTCACCTCAAAATCAAAATTGATGTTAAATTTCACATAAATCTGAAATTTATTTTAATTTAATATAATTTTTTTTCATGTATCATTTTCCTCCATGACCATAGTGATACTTATTTCACTGGTGTTTATTTATTATTGTATACATAATATTATACTATATTACGAAATGACAGTTTGGAGCAAAATTGTACTTAATAGTCATAAAATAAATATGTATACTTATAAACAGTTGAGGTCAAAAGTTTAAACCCCCCTTTCAGAATCTGCAAAATGTTAATAGGGATCATACACAATGCATGTTATTTAGTACTGACCTGAGATATTTCACATATAAGATGTTTACATTTAGTCCACAAGAGAAAATAATAGAGTTCAAAAGTTTACATCGCCTTGATTCTTGATACTGTGTTGTTACGTGAATGATCCACAGCTGTGTTTTTTGTTAAGTGATAGTTGATAGTTGAGTCCCTTGTTTGTCCTGAACAGTTAAACTGCCGGCTGTTCTTCAGAAAAATCCTTCCGGTCCCACAGGTCCAGCATTTTTGTTTATTTGAACCTTTTCCAACAATGACTGTATGATTTTGAGATCCATCGTTTTACACTGAGGACAACTGAGGGACTCATATGCAACTTTTAAAGAAGGTTCAAATGCTCACTGATGCTTCAGAAGTAAAAAATAAATAAAAAATGCATTAACAGCTGGGGGTGAAAACTTTTGAGCAGAATGAAGATGTGTACATTTTTCTTATTTTGCCTAAATATCTTTTTTTTTTTTCATTTAGTACTGCCCTTCAGAGCTTATAGAAGATACTTACATGTTTCCCAGAAGACAAAATAAGTTACATTTACCCTGATCTTTAAATTCAAAAAGTTTTTACCCCCCCACCTCTTAATGCATGTTCTTTTCTTCTGAAGCATCTGTGAGCATTTGAACCTTCTGTAATAGTTGCATATGAGTCCCTCAGCTGTCCTCGGTGTGAAAAGATGGATCTCAAAATCAAACAGTCATTGCACAAAAATGCTGGAAATCCAAAGAATTTGTGGGACATGAAAGATCGTTTTGAAGAACAGTGGACCATTTAACTGTTTAGGACAAACAAGGGACTCTAATGATGAACAAATTACTAAACCAAAAAAAAAAAAAACAGCTGTGGATCATTCAGGTAACAACACAGTTTTAAGAATCAAGTGTATGTTAACTTTTGAATGGGGTAATTTTTATATATTCAACTATTATTTTCTGCTTTGGACTATATGTAAACATCCTTTATGTGAAATATCTTATTCAGGTCAGTACTAAATAAACAATAACATGCATTTTGTATGATGCAATTTGTATTTTTGACCTCAACTGTATATATACCATTATGCTCTTTATATACATATGAATATGAACCATATGTTCTGTTTATGTGAAATATAACAGCAATTTTGATTTTGAGGGTTTCCAGATATAATGTTAACATTAATAAGTGACAAGAACTGTAAGAAACTTACTGCTATTTCTACTTGGTTAGATCAAGGGTCCGATTGCAGTGGTTAAAACAGTGAATGCCATTGTGGATCACAAGGGTGGAAAGAACAAACTTCCACTGAAAGAGGGAGAGAGCATTGAAATTTTGCGCAAAACAGAAAACCCAAAGGGCTACTGGCTCGCCAGAAACACTGAAGGCCAATGTGAGTAACTCTGTCCCAATGCACTGGGTTTACATCACAATTGTTTTGTAAGTGTCTTTGCACCTTAGTCCGCCAAAAACGACATTTCGTTCTTCTGTATGCTGTGTATGTGGAAGAATGACAATTGAGTTGAGTTGAACAAAGTCTCACACGCTGCTAAACTGAATGTGCTACGTCTATGTTAGGCTGAAGCTTCCTGTTTGTCTGTTCCTTTTTGACCAGCCATGGTCAGCTGCTATTCTGACTTTGTGTTGGTGTGTTTTTCATATAGATGGTTTTGTAAAGCCTGACACTCTAGATGTGAGAAGCACACAGGATGGTGGACAGGAGGTGTATGATGATGTGGGCGCAGGTGATGATAATAAGTAAGAGATGAACTTGTACACTTATTAAAGATGAGTATCATTATTCAGGTTCATTTGATTTTTATATTTTACTTAAAAACTCCTTTTGTCATTTTTTCAGTCTTCCAGATGGTAAGCCATTGTATTATACATGTTATAAATATGAATTACATTGCATTGCAATCATTTAGCGAGTGTTAATTAATTGTTATTATATTTTTTGTCATGCAGCTGAATGTGATGCTGATATTTATGACTGTCCAGACGATACACAAGCTGATTCCAGGTGATTTATGTTTAAAAGCATTTAATGCCTTACAGATATTGGTATATTTATCCAAACAATTATGACAGCAATTTCCTTCAAACATACAGTGCCTTGCATTTTTTTTCACATTTTGTTTTGTTGCTGCATTATGTTAAACTGCTTTAAATTAGTTTTTCCCCACATCAATTTACACTCCATACACCGTAATAATGACAAAGCAAAACCAGATTTGCAAATTTTACAAATTTATTAAAAATAAGACACTGAAAGAAGTACATTGCAGAAGTATTCATACCCTTAACTCAGTACATAGTTGAAGCACCTTTACAGCCTCAAGTCTTTTTGGGTATGATGTGACAAGCTTTGCACATCTGCATTTGGCAATTATCTGCCATTCTTAGCCTCACCTTTTCACCTCTCAAGCTCTGTCAGCTTGGATGGGGGCTGGCAGACATTTTCTAGAGTCCTATTTGGTCCAATCGTCTTCCATTATGGATAATGGAGGCTACATGCTTCTGTGAACCTTCAATGCAGCAGATTGTTTTCTGAACTCTTCCCTAGATCATTGCCTTAACGCAAGTCTGTCACTGAGCTCTACAGGCGGTTATCTTGACCTTAGGACTTGCTCTTTGCTCTGATATGCATTTTCAGCTGTTAGACCTTTTCTGAGAGGTGTGTGTCTTTCTAAATCAGACTCATTCAAATGAATTTGCCACAGTTTAACTCCACTCCAAGTGTAGTAACATCTAGAAGCAATATGAATGCTCCTGAGTGAAATTTTGAGTGTCCCAGAAAATACTTATGCAACGGGATCTTTTCAGTTTTTTATTTTTAATAAATTTGCACAAATGTTAAAAACCTATTTTTTGCTTTGCCATTATGGAGTAAGGATTGTAGATTGATGTGGGAAAAAAGTAATTTAAAGTAGTTTAACATAAGGCAGCAACATAACAAAATGTGAAAAAAATGAAGGGGTATGAATAATTTCGCAAGGCACTGTAAACTTGTACTTAAAGGTTTTTGAATTAAGTCTCTTATGCTAACCAGAGCTGCATTTATTTGATCAAAAATACTGTATTTTATTGTAGTTTTGATTAAATAAATGCAGCCTTGGTTTATTAATTTACTTACACTAACAGTCAAAACTGTTGGACAGTGAGATTTTTAATGTTTTTGAAAAAGTTTCTTCTGCACACCAAGCCTGCATTTATTTGATTCAAAGTACAGCAAAAATAGTAAAATTTTGAAATATTTTTACGATTTAAAATGACTGTTTTCTATTTCAATATATTTAAAAATGTAATTTATTTCTGATTTCAAGCTGAATTTTTAGCATCATTACTCCAGTCACATGATACTTCAGAAATCATTTTAATATTCTGATTTGCTGCTCAAAAAAGGCATTTTTTGGGCTTTTTTTAGGCTTTTTCGATGAATAAAAAGTTCAGAAGAACAGCATGTATCTGAAACAGAAATCTTTTGTAACATTATAAATGTCTTTATCATCACTTTTGAATTTAAGAGCATCCCTGCTAAATAAAAGTAATAATGTCTATAATTTCTTTCACAAAGGAAAAAAAAAATACTGACTCCAGGCTTTTAAAATTGTATAGTGTATAATGTTACAAAAGCTTTTTATTTCAGATAAATGCTTATCTTTGGATTCTTCTATTCATCAAGAATCCAAAAAAAAAAAAAAAATGTTTTAAAAATGTTTTTAATAATAATAGAACAATTTAAAATGTTTCTTGAGCAGCAAATCAGCCAATCAGAATGATTTCTGAAGGATCATGTGACACTGAAGACTGGAGTAATGATGCTGAAAATGTAGCTTTGATCACAGGAATAAATTACATTTTAAACTATATTCAAATAGAAAGCAACTATTTTAAATAGTAAAAATATTCACAATATTACTGCTTTTGCTGTAGTTTGGGTCAAATAAATGCACACTTGGTGAGCAGAAGAAACTTCTTTAAAAAACATAAAAAATCTCATAAACTTCTCAGTGATAGTGTAGATTTTGTCATATTAAAAAAAACTAATCCATGCAAATTCCACACTGATAGGTGACAGTTTATTATTTAAAGTGCCTTTTAACCTCAAGTACATATATAGTGGATTTACTGCCATCTGCTGTAATTTTAATGCTATTTTGCAGCTTTCCTCCTCCACCCCCTCCAGACACCCCTGCATTTAATGATGCATGTGAGTAATACTATACTTTAACTATACATTAAAAAAATATATGAATTATCAAATAAATAATCTAACAGCACTGGATTTAATTTAGCATTCAGAAATGCATTAAATATACAATTGCTTGTTCATATTTAATGATTGAGTGTTTCTGTTGTTTCCCAGGGAATGCATAAAGTGTTGTTGCTTTGGATAAAGGTGTCTGTCATATGCATAAGTGCAAATATAAATGTAGATGCTCTACTCAAAACCTGTTCATGGTTTCTGTCCAACAGGTGTCACTGATGAAACATATGATGATGTTATTCCAGCAGACTTCCCTCCTCCTCCTCCATCTTCTAACAGGTTACTTCATACATGTTACAGAAGAAGAACAGCACACACAAATTTTCTTTAAAATATTAATTTACTAGGCATATTTGTAAAATGCAAACCATTTTGTGAGTATTTCATGGAAGATGAATTTGCTCTTTGGCTTTTATCTCACAACCCACAATGTCTAGAATTTAACTTCCTCTTTCTACTGAATCCTTGAGTTTTTAGCAAGTAGCTTTTACATTTTGGCAAGTTCTCATTATGTCACACTGTCGTTTGGGGTTGGTACATTTTTTTAACGCATTTAAATTTACACAGTAAAAAATGCTTTTCTTACTTAAATTTTTTTGGCTTGTTTCCAGCCAAAATATCTAAAAATTCTTAAATCAAGAAGGATTTTCTAGACTAGTAAAAATTATTTTCTTGTTTTCAGAAAAAACAAGTCAAAATTAAGTGCAGTTTTGCTTGAAACAAACAAAATAATCTACCAATGGGGTAAGAAAAATAATCTTGTTTTCTGTTTGAAATAAGTTTTTTTTGCTTACCCCTTTGGCAGATTGTTTTGCTTGTTCTAAGCAAAAACTCACTTAATTTTGACTTGTTTTTTTCTGAAAACAAGAAAATAATTTTTACTTGTCTAGTAAATCCTTCTTGATTTAAGAATTTTTAGATAGTTTGGCAATACATTTAAGTAAAAAAAAGCAATTGCTTATCTTATTTAGTTTATTTGGATTGTTTCTAGTCAAAAATCTAAAATTAAGATGCATTAACTAGATAATCAAGATTTGTAGTCTTGTTTCCAGGGGTGAAAAAAACTAAAATTATTTTGCTTAAAACAAATACAATTGTCTGCCAGTGGGGTAAGCAAACTCTTGTTTTAAGAATATTTTACTTGCCCCACTGCCAGATAATTTTACTTGTTTTCAGGGGGAAAACTAAATTAAGGGCATTTAGCTTAAAATAAGATTAAATATCTTATGTCATTTTGCTTATCTAGTAAATGCATATTAATTTAAGAATTGTTAGATATTTTGACTAGAAACAAGACAAAAATACTAAGTAAGATAAACCAATTTTTGCAGTGTATGTTCACAAAGGCTGTATTTGATCAAAAATACAGAAAATGCAGTAAAGCAGTAATATTTTGAGATATTATAATATTAAATAGAAGTTTTCTATTTGAATATATCATTCACTGTTATCATATAATTTATTTATGTCAATTATCATTCTAAAATGCTGATTTGCTGCTCAAGAAACAGCTAAAAACAGCTGTGGTGCTTAATAATTTAGTAGAAGCTGTGATATATATTTTTTCATGATTCTTTGATGGATATAAAGTTCAAAAGAACATCATTTATTTGAATTGTGCCAAAAACATTTTAATTTCAACAATTAATGCATCTTAATTTAAGAATTGTTTAATATTTTGACTAGAAACAAGACAAAAATACTAAGATAAACCATTTTTTTGGAGTGTATGCTCACAAAGGCTGCATTTGATCAAAAATACAGAAAATGCAGTAAAGCAGTAATATTTTGAAATATTATTACAACATTAAATAGCAGTTTTCTATTTAAATATATCATTCACTGTTATCATAGAATTTATTTATGTCAATTATCATTCTAAAATGCTGATTTGCTGCTCAAGAAACATTTTTTTCTTATTATTATGAATGTTGAAAACAGCTGTGGTGCTTAATAATTTAGTAGAAGCTGTGATATATATTTTTTCATGATTCTTTGATGGATATAAAGTTCAAAAGAACATCATTTATTAGAATTGTGCCAAAAAACATTTTAATTTCAACATTTAATGCATCTTAATATAAGAATTGTTAGATATTTTGACTAGAAACAAGACAAAAATACTAAGATAAACCATTTTTTGCAGTGTATGTTCACAAAGGCTGCATTTGATCAAAAATACAGAAAATGCAGTAAAGCAGTAATATTTTGAAATATTATTACAACATTGAATAGCTGTTTTCTATTTGAATATATCATTCACAGTTATCATATAATTTATTTCTGTAAAATATCATTCTAAAATGCTGATTTGCTTCTCAAGAAACATTTTTTCTTCTTTTTACTATTATTAATGTTGAAAACAGATGTGGTGCTTAATTTTTTGTAGAAACTGTGATAAATTTTCACTGACCCCAAAGCTTTTGAATGATTGCTTAAATCACCTAGAAATGTCTAAAAGTCAAAATATCGAACCAACTGTCATTTATTATAGGAAAACATGAATGATGATTTTTTAAGACAAAAAAAACAATCATAATAAAAAAGGACAAAATAAAAAAGGACATAAAAATAATAATTTGTTGTGTTATTACTGTCACATTGATAAATTTGATGTCCTTGCCAAATATAAATTACTAAAACATTTTATTTTATATTTCACTTTCTATTCATTAAAGAATTCTGAGAAAAATGTACTCGGCTGTTTTAAATATTGATAATAATAATAATAATAATAAATGTTTTTGAACAGCAAATTAGCATATTAGAATGAAGGATCCAAAGGATCATGTGACCCTGACAACTGGAGTAATGATGCTGAAAATGTAGCTTTGCATCACAGGAGTAAATTACATTTTAAAATAAACTCAAATAGAAAGCAGCTATTTTAAATAGTAAAAATATTTCAGATCTTTACAATTTTTGCTGTACTTTGGATAAAAAAATACAGGCTTGGTGAGCAGGAAAGACTTCATTAAAAAGCATTAAAAAAAACTTTTGACTGGCAGTGTACATAAAAACAACTTGTATCTACTTTCCCTTGTTCACCACAGCTTTCCAAAGTTCAGCTCACCAAGCAAAACAGATGATATGGACCCGAAGAAAAAGAAAAAGTTTGAGAAGGAGGAAAAGGAGTTTAGGAAGAAGTTTAAAGTAAGACACATTTGTTTGACTGGCGAATGAATGACTTTGTATACTAACCCTCATTGTTTCTTCTTGCAGTATAACGAGGAAATCAAAGTGCTGTATCAAGCTACTGTTCTCCAACAGCTGTCTATAAAAAAGTTTGGTAATAAAGACTTGCCAGTCAAACCTGGAGAAAACATTGATGTGATAGTTCATCCGGTGGATAACAAAATCATCGCCCGTAACAGTGAAGGAAAATGTAAGTTGATTTAGGAAATAATACTATGTGCTATAAAAATGCACATTACAGCAGATGAAGAAAATCATGTTAATTAGAGTCTCTCTGTTTCAGTTGGCTATGTGTCTACTGCTAATTTGGAGGAGTAAGTATAGTCTTCCTGTTCATTTCTATTTCTATTCTGGTGAGAATATATTTGTGCATGCAAATGCATGTTTCTTTCACCCCAGTTCAATAGCTATAGTTTTTACTTTTTTAAGCACACTTGACTTATTCGATATGCCTCAATAGTGCAGTTTTGATTAAAATGTCTTGTGTAAAATTCAGCAATGCTATCAGCCATTGCTCTTTTGATTTCATATTAATGGCTGATCGGTTGACCACAACTTTGTACTTTTTGTGTCTCACTTCCTCTCCTCTCTCAGGGACAGTTGTATTTATGATGATGTTGGTGACGGTAAGGTTTAACTTGCACAGCTACAGTTGATGAAATTATATTTTGTCATCATTATGTACTGCAATTATTTTTTTCTACTTATTTGTTACAGAGTGCATCTACGACAATGACTAAAATGGGATAAAGTCATCTTGTGTGTTTTCATCGTCTTTCAGTGTCCTTATTTGGCGTTCATTTTTTCACCAAAGCTATTACATTGTATATATAAAGTCACCTAAGAATAAAGTCATTTGTGATCCTGTCTTCTTTTTTTGAATGATATGTATTATTTTTCATGAATAATAAATTAAATACACACACACACACACACACATATATATATATATATATACACTACCAAAAGTTCGGGGTCAGTAAGATTTTGAATGTCTTTTAAAGTAGTTTCTAATGCTCATCAAGGCTGTGTTCATTTGATCAAAAATACAGAAAAAAAATTGAATATTGTGAAATAATATTACAATGTAACATAACGTTCTTCTATTTTGATATACACTAAAAATCTAATTTATTTCTGTGATCAAAGCACAATTTATTAGCATACTTCAGTATTCAGTGTCACATGATCCTTCAAAAATCATTTTAATATGCTGATTTATTATCAGTGCTGGAAACAGTTGTGCTGCTTAATGTTTTTTTGGAACCTCTGATGCTTTTTTCAGGATTCTTTGATCAATATAAAATCAAAAAGAACAACATTTATTTAAAAAAATTTTTTTAAATAAATTAATACTTTTATTCACCAAGGATGTGTTAAATAAATAAAAAGTGGTAGCATAGATTTACATTTTGTAAGGATTTCTAAAGGATCGTGTGACACTTAAGACTGGAGTAACAGCTGATTAAAAATTCAGCATTGCATCACAGGAATAAATTATATTTTAAAGTATGTTAAAATAAAAAACATTATTTTAAATTCTAATACCATTTTGCAAATTACAGTTTTTCCTGTATTTTTATCAAATAAATGCAGCCTTGATGAGCAAAAGAGTCTTCTTTAAAAAACATTGCAAGTCCAACTGATCCCAAACTTTTGAGCGGTAGTGTAAAATATATTTTATATATAGATATTTGTGTGTGTGTGTGTGTGTGTGTGTGTGTGTGTGTGTGTGTTTGTGTGTTTGTGAGTGTGTGTGTATATATATATATATATATATATATATATATGTGTGTGTGTGTGTGTGTGTGTGTGTGTGTGTGTGTGTGTATGTATGTATATAATTAGATGATACATTTTTTATATAAATGTATATAATTTTAGTTTATTATATATATATACTATAGTACTATATATATAAGTCCAGCATAATTTAATAAAAAGCTAATTTTAATAATAACACATTGATCTAAGACCTTTCTGTAACCTATAACCTGAACACACATTTAGTGCTGATTGCAATGTGCAAACATGAAGGAAAAAACAGATAGATAGATAGATAGATAGATAGATAGATAGATAGATAGATAGATAGATAGATAGATAGATAGATAGATAGATAGATAGATAGATCAGGTGCAAAAGAAAATAATACCATAATAATAAAATAAAAAACACTAATAATAATAAAAATAAACGATTAAAAAATTAATCAACGTTTAGGATTTCTTTTGTAAACAATGTTCTATTAAAGCAAACCGTTTTATTGCATTTTTATTTTACATCATCTTGTAGGTTTTAGTATAGAAAAGAATCAAATTAAGAAATCCATAAAAACTA
Source organism: Garra rufa (assembly GCF_049309525.1). Lineage (NCBI taxonomy): Eukaryota > Metazoa > Chordata > Actinopteri > Cypriniformes > Cyprinidae > Garra > Garra rufa. Next base: position 50,320,860 of record NC_133365.1, read on the forward strand.
GGTTTCACTTTCAAGTACTTAAAATGGTCTATAAAGTGCTCCTAGAACAAGGATGTTGTTAACTAGAAAACCACTATCTAAATTCTTGAGGTCACATGATAAAATATGGTACTGATTTAAGGAATATGATATTAACCCATGAATATATTAATATTCAAGACTAGGAGAGCCAACACTGGCTGTTCATAAACCTATAATAAAATAAAAAATAAAACCAGGGAGAGCGTCTTGTGTTGTCAAACATCGCGAGAAGTTACGAGAGTTCCGGTGTTGTGATGATGAACGTCCCTGCCAACATGGCGGTCAGCATCCGCGGCCGTCCGACCCGGAGTGTACGGATGAGAGGCAAGTTAACGGCACCCATACCTCCGTTATCATACGCAGTTGCTGCTGTTTATAGGCCTCTGCTTGTGTAGCGTTCATTGAAGCTCGGATAATGTCTCGCTGTGTCTTTATTGTGTCGCTTTTTGTGTTTGACAGGTCGGAATGACAGCGGGGAGGAGAATGTACCGCTGGATCTTACGCGGGGTGAGAGTCACCATAGAGATATATAAAACATCTTAATAATACTTCCCTGTAATAACAGCCACAAAATGTTTAAATTCCTGTTAAATACTGGAAATTGTCACGAGTGGATTCCTATCTTCTCTATCTGGCCTGCAGACAGGAGTATAGGGCTGAATGAGATGTTGACTGTTTCAAAATCTAATGGGTTGCCTAAGTGGACTGCATTGTTTACGTGTGTGATGCCTCAAATGTACTGTATAGCTAGGCAGCTCAATAGGATTTGGGATTCAGGCGTTGTTTTGATCTGTAGTACACGGCCCCATCAGTTTGCGTTATTGTCTCGAGTCGTAAACATATGCATGTCAGCAGAATAGCTGCAGTGCATTCAGCTTGGCCTATCAATGCTTTCCTATCTTCATATGCAGCCTATTAAGTTTGTGTTTTAAGGTTTCAGACTTTGATTCATCTAAGCTGAGGGGTGTTAGATGCACAGTCTTTGACGAGCCTGATCTTGATGAAACATGCTGTGCCTGTGTGTTTGACATCTCTCTCTCTCTCTTGAGAAATGTGCTAAATAAAGACTAGAGCAGGGAAAAGTTTAATTGCAGTTGCTTAATTTAGAACATAATATCACATGTGCAAAAAATCACTCACACGGACGATCCTGAGAGGTTTTATTTGAGTTCTGCACTGGGGAAGTGATGCTTTATAGTGGATATGGAAATGCATTATATGTGAACCTGGAACACAAAACCAGTCATAAGGGTAAATTTTCTGAAATTGAGGTTTATGCTGCATCTGAAAGCTGGATCAGTAAGCTTTCCATTGATGTATGGTTCATTGGGATAGAATGGATAAAACTATTTGGGAAATCTGGAATCAAAATATTGAGAAAATCACCTTTGAAGTTGTTCAAATGAAGGTCTTAGCAATGCATATTACGAATCAAAAATTAAGTTTGGATAAATTTATGTTAGGAAAATGACAAAATATCTTCATGGAACATGATCTTTACTTAATATCCTGATTTAAAAATCGATAATATTGACCCATACAATGAATTTTTGGCTATTTCTACAAATATACCTGTGCTACTTACCTGGTTTTGTTGGCCAGGGTCACGTTTGATATATTTATGGTGTTACTGTACATGCGAAACTATGCTATTTTAATTTCAAAAGAGATTTCAAAGAGTTAAAACATATTAAAAAGGAACTATTAAATGCAAATTTCATGTCCTAGTAACCTTATTATGTTTTTTGAGGATTTTAATTTATATTTTTTGCTTTCCACAGAACCCTCCGATAACATGCGTGAGATCCTTCAGAACATCGCCAAATCTCACGGGGTTTCCAACATGAGGAAGCTTGGCCACCTGAACAACTTTGTTAAGGTAGTGCAACTTCCATTTATGCTGGTTGTTGTTCAGAGGTGGCCCTATGTCACGCTTGTGTGATTGTGTGAAGTCTGAAGACGTTTTCAAATTTTTTGGACTGATTTAGGGAAAAAAATGTGCACAGTTGTAAATGTGAACATGGTAGAATGTATTAAATAGAGTTGAAAACACTACATTCGTATTGATCACTGAAAGCATTGTTAAATTAACCAGAAAATACTCTGGGCAATAGAGTAAAGTTTAAACTAATAGATATCACCATACTTCTCCAGTTTATTAATCAGTACATTAAGATAGTTCTTTTGCAATACAGGTTTTCTGAGATGTTGTTTACATGTGTGCTAATTGTGTTTAAATATGCATTAATTGCTTATATTATAAAGATTTTTACACAAGGGGCACTCCATAAAACTGAAAATACTGCCACCAACACCCAGATAAAAAGGACATTTTCACCATGTTTTTACAACTGAAATGTTGTAAGAACATAGACAAAACTGTAATTGGAGATTTCTGGCTTAAAAGTCATTTTGAGAAAATTGCCTTTTGTTATTTTTGATTTAGTACTGAACTGAATAAGCTATATATGTACTTATAGTCCATATGAGAAAATAATATTTTCATAATTTTCTTTTAATGACCCTTTTCAAAAGTTTACATACACTTGATTTTCGAGTCCCTTGTTTGTCCTGAACAGAAAAATCCTTCAGGGTCACACAAATTCTTTGGTTTTTCAGCATTTTTATGTATTTGAACCATTTCCAACACTGACTGTATAATTTTGAGATCTATCTTTTCACACTGAGGACAACTGAGGGACTCATATGCAACTATTACAGAAGGTTTAAACGCTAACTGATGCTCCAGAAGGAAACACAATGCATTAAGCGCCCTTTGAGTTTGAAGATCAGGGTAAATTTAACTCATTTTGTCTTCTGGGAAACATGTAAGTATCTTCTGTAGTTTCTGAAGTATTAGGCAGTCATAAATAAAAAAATTAAAAAAAAGGAAAATGTGCACATCTTCATTCTGTTCAAAAGTTTACACTGCCTGGCTCTTAATTGCATTGCGTTTCTTTCTAAAGCATCAGTGAGCGTTTGAACCTTCTGTAATAGTTGCATATGAGTCCCTCAGTTGTCCTCAGTGTGAAAAGATGGATCTAAAAGTCATACAGTCATTATTGAAAAGGGATTTAACACAAAAAAAAATGCTGGAAAACCACACAATTTGTGGGACCTGAAGGATATTTCTAAAGAACAGCTGGCAGTTTAACTGTTCAGGACAAACAAGAGAAAAGGACTCAAAAACAAAACAAAACAAAACAGCTGTGGATCACCCAGGTAACAACACATTATTAAGAAGTGTATGTTAACTTTTGAACAGGGTAATTTTTATAAATTCAGCTATTATTTTCTTTTGTGGTCTATATGTAATTTTGCAGATTCTGCAAGGTGTAAACTTTTGACTGTAGTGCATCCAACTTTACCCACATACCTGTACACACAGTATACTTTCATAAACATGTATATTATGTACTAGATCGCCCAACTCTAATATGCCGAGTGCAACTTGTGCCACTTCATGACATGAAGATGTTAAGATATTCTAAACATTAACATCATAATTCTGTAAAACTGTTTTGAAACAGTGTCTTTAGTTAAAAAAAACGCTATAGAAATCAATTAGATTTGACTTGCCAAAGGGGATCATTATTTTTAAATAATGCAATGCTTGTAAGGCCTAGTCCTATGAGCAGACCTGTAACTTAGTTAACAGCAGCAGTGTGTGTGTGTGTGTGTTGTCAGGTTGTTTATCTTAGTGGGCGCCACTTTCAGTTTCTTTCTGAGTGAGTTTGTTTTATGTGTGAGTTTCATTTAGGTGGGAATGAGGTTAAAATGTAAGACTGTTAGTGCAGAAGTATGTGTGCAGGTTTCGTGTGTGTGTGTGTTTAAGTGGGATTTCCTTAGCTTTGCTGAATAAAAACTCAAGTGGTGTGTGCGCATGAATGCTGTGTGTCGCCTTTTAAGGATGCTGAGATAGAGGAGATCTAATCCTCACTGAGGGTCACATGACCCCTTCTGACTGCCTGAGCTCTGACATCACCATAAACACATACATATGCATGCTCAGCCTGCCAAGGTCATTACGCTCCACAGTAACACACACACAAACATGTTTAGGAGACTAATTTTACACTGTAAGGTCAGCTTAGTGCAATCGTTGATGTGTCTCGCTTTTTATTTACGGGTTTAGTTCGTGCATCTCATCCTTACTAGAAGATGTTTTGCAACTTTCGAAACCGCTTTGAGAGAATTTAAGGAATGAATTCTTTAACTTTAAAAAAATTAAATGCATATTTCCTGTCCTGGATGCTGATTGGTCGATACAACATTCCAGTTGCATTAAAATATCCAGTATATTAGCACAGCAACCAATCAACTTTTGTTTACATGTTACAAACCAGATGTTCTAGTGAGATGACACTTAAATAATGTTAATGGAAAAAGTGTTTCCATTTCTTTTCTATTATTATAATATTTCTGTTTTTAATTGTTTTATAAAACTCAAAAGTTTGGGGGTGTATTTGGAAGTTTCTTTACTCACCAAGGCTGCATTTGTTTGAGAAAAAATAAAAACAGTAAAATTGTGAAATATTTTTACAATTTAAAAGAACTGTTTTATTTAAATAAATTTTAAAATGTAATTTATTCCTGTGATGCAAAGCTGAATTTTCAGCATCATTACTCCCGCCCTCAGTGTCACATGATCCTTCAGAAATCATTCTAAAATGCTTATTTGCTGCTCAATAAATATTTCTGATTATCAATGTTGAAAACAGTTGTGCTACTTAAGTTTTTTTGTGGAAACTGAGATTTTTTTAGAATTCTTTGATGAATAGAAAGTTCAAAAGAACAGTTTATTTGAAATAGAAATCTTTTGTAACATTCCAAATGTTTTACTCTCATCTTTGATCAATTGAATTCATCCTTGCTGAATTGAAGTATTAATTTCTTAAAAAAAAACTCTCTGACCTTAAACTTTTGAACAGTAGTGTATAGTGTGAGCATAAATATGCTCTCATTGGTTTAAGAATATTTGTCATTCTTTTCTTTCTCTTTCTCTCTCAGCTTCTGAACAGTGTAAGTCACTGTGAAGAGAAACTAGGATTTACACATGAGGAAATTATCATTTGGTAAGTAGAACTTTCTCTGACTGTGTTCCAAAACCCAGTGAGCTAGTTGCTTACTACATAGATGGCTGCCTTCCGAGACAGCACCCCACACACCATAGATTCTCATAAATTACTGAGTTGTAGCTTTCTTCTTGTGTTTCATTCTCTCTTTTTTGCTTTAGTCTGCGTGTAGCGTTGCTGAATGAGGTGAAGGAGGTTCGGGCTGCGGGTTTGAGAGCACTAAGGTATCTGATCCGTGATAGCAGCATCCTCCAGAAAGTTCTTCAGCTGCAGGTGGATTACCTGATCTCCAGGTGAATTTTCACAGCTGTTTTTGTGGCCTCAATGTCTTCTGTTTCACTTAGTTGGGGTTTTAAAGACACTTAATATTCAGTGATTTTATCAATTTGACTGACACATTTGGATGAGTGTAAATCTTGAACTGAAGTGAGCTGAGTGAAGACACTATTGTCTTCAGTAGAGCTGCTTTATAGCCAAATCAGTTTAGTTTCATAATTGACAAATTATTGAACTGAACTGAATTGAATAAATTCTTAACTGACTTGTGCTGAATGAAAACAGTGCTGTTTTCACTAGAGATGCATATAGAATTTGAATTTGAATTAGTCTTATGTTTGATGAAGTTGATCAATAATTGGTTCTATTATTATTATTATTACTGTTTATTACTATAGGGCTGCTTTGAAACAACCTGCACTGTTATAGAGCGCTATATAAATATAAATTTATAAAAGTCACTTTCCTTCACAGAACAAAATGATAATGTAAATGCAATATAATCATGTTTTATTTGAGATTAATTAAATTAAATTAGCTGGCTTTCAGTGTAAAATTAAATTGTGAACATTAGGGTTGGGTACCGGTACGCTACTGGTATTGGTACCCTTTTTTGGTACTTTACAGTGTAATAACAACAGTGTTGTTTTTGACAACAATCTTAGATTTAGTCTTAGTCTTTTGGACTAAAATGCTTATTAGTTTTAGTCAAATTTTAGTCACTTCAATATGTGATAGTTTTAGTCCAATTTTAGTCGACGAAAAGTCGAAAAGGTTTTAGTCTAGTTTTAGTCAAAAAAAGGGGAAAAAGTAATCTTTTGACAAATTAATGTAGGTCAGAAAGTATTTCGCTGTTGGGTAGTGTCACTTATAAGTTCTGAAAATAGCAGATCTATAGTTCAACACAATGTGAGCTTCCGGATCGACTATTTTCACCAATAATTACAATAATGAAGGAATGTTTTAAAACATAAAAGACAAACAAGGATGGAATGCTAAAACAGCTTGCCATACTAGTATGGCAAAGAGTATTTAATGCAAAAACGGCTTGCCATAGCGGCAGATACGTTTTAGGTTTTGATTGGCATGCACAATAAGCAGAAATGTCATGCATTTAAAACGTCTGACGGACCACCCACTAACATTTTCGTCTATTCTCGTCTCGTCAACGAAAACTCACACACGTCTCGTCATGTTTTAGTCATTTTTATCTCGTTATTGTCATGAAAAAAAGTGGCGTCAACGAAATGATTTCGTCATCGTCATCGTTGACGAAAACAACGCTGAATAACAAAAACATTTATTTCAGTGGAAAAATAAGTCCAAAGCTCTTTATTTTGAATAAAAGGGCCAAACAAGCTTTAGTTGTTTTTTTTTCCCCCTCAGAAATTCTTGTTTTAATCTTTTTGATAATTAAATAATTTTTAATCAAACGAAAATTAAACCTTTTAATTTTTGGCAAACAAACAGGGGTCTACTATTAAAATTAACACATGGAAGAAAAATAGTGTGAAAATTCCTTTAAAAATGTTTTAATAATATTTGAATTATTTTATCCTACAATTAAGTGGTTTACCTGGTTGATTTTTTTTATCATTTAATTGTTTTATTTCAGTTTGACAAAAAAGGAATATATAAAGATGTACATTAAACTGTACGAAATAATACAAAAGTAATATATTTCTATCACAGTTTTATTTTGACAGGTTGCCTTGAAGTTTCTGTGTATAAAGTATGATAAGATGCTAGTTGTCACAAATGAAATGGTAAAATTCTCATGAAGTCAAAGAGGCCAAAAATCACTGCGTGCTTCGCTATTTGTGTAGTAAACAAAACCGTGTCTCCGCCATTCATACATACAGAGGCAAGTGGAACATGCAGGATTCACATCTAAACCATCTCAATATTCACAGACACTAGTCTCTCTCCCTCTCTTTTTCTGTAATGTACGCGCCCAGATGCGTTATCAGGTACCAAAATTTGGCACAGATTGATTTAATATGAATCGGTACTCTGTATTACAGACACAATTCGGTCAGTACCCTTAAAAGTACCGAGTTCGGTACCCAACATATTACTGTTGGTAAACTTTGAGATGCTCTGCTAGGTGAACTTGAACTTAAGCCTCAGTGTCCTGGTCAGAAAGCCTCAGATAAGATGTCTGAATGTCTTGCATGTGTTGATTTGTGTTCAGGTGTATTGATATTCAGCAGAGCAATGAGGTGGAGAGAACTCAAGCCCTCAGACTGGTCAGAAAGGTATGACCTCTAACCACTGACTCATTTTAACACTGTTGCACTCAGAGTAACCTGTGTATGTTTTTTTTTTTGTTAGTAGAATTTAATCCCATTCTGTTATTTTTCCCCACTCAGATGTTAACAGTGAATGCTCAGCTCTTTCCCAGCTCTTTGACAAACTCTCTGATCGCGGTGGGGAACGACGGGTTGCAGGAGAGAGATCGCATGGTTCGAGCCTGCATCGCCATCGTTTGTGAACTTGGTGAGTTAGTAATGTCACGTTTGGTAAGACGAGCAACACTATTATTGCTCACACTTGAGGTTAGTTTTACACTTTGGCATATATCATGTCTCAAATAATGCTGCTTCTTAAGGTGATGTATGCAAATACTTACCTTAGTAAATGGACAGGTCATAAATATTTTATGGATTTTTTTATGCCAATTTTTTACAGATTGGTATAGGGGTCATGTATATTTTAGGTCATATATTTTTAAATAGATTATTTTTTAATCAAAATTCTAAAATAAAATTATTATCAGATTTGTAATTTTTAAATCTTTTTAATGTAATCTAAGAAATGAATTTAAAAATATTTAATTTTCAAAACGTATTTTCCATTTTTTTAAAGCTTTTTAAACATTATAAGGCCTAAAAAAATACTGTTTTTTCACAACTTCATTTCAATTTATAATTTCCTTTTAATATTCTAGGTAATATATTTTTAAATTGTTGCTATTTTGTTTTTAAAATTCTAAAATAGAAATATTATTTAGAACAAATTAAATGTAACATTATAAGAACTAAAAAAAATACTCAAATTTTTTTCACAACTACTTTTCAATTTATAATTTTTTTTCTAGGTAAATATTTTAGGTAATATATTTAAAAAAAATTTAAATGTTACTTTTTGTCATCAAAATTCTAAAAATAGAATTATCTTCAGTTTTGTACTTTTTTAAGCTTTTTAATGTAATATAAGAACTGAAATTAAAAATACTTAATGTTTTTTTTTTACTTTTTTCATTTTTTTTTATATTTTAGATAATATTTGTAAAATGTTTTAATTTTACTTTAAAAAAAAAATCTAAATTCTATTATACAATTATTATCAGATTTTTACTTTTTAAAGCTTTTTAATGTAACATATAAAAACTAAAATTAAGAATACTCAATTTTTTTCACAACTTCTTTTCCATTTATAATTTTTAAAATAGTCTAGGTCGTGTATTTTTACAATTTTAGAATTGTATTATTTTGTTACCAAAATTCCAAAATAGAATTATTATCAGATTTGTACTTTTTACTATTTTTAATCAAAATTCTTAAGTAGAATTATTAGATTTGTACTTTCAAAAGCTTTTTATTGTAACATTTTAAGAAATAAAATGAAAACGTTCATTTTTTTCACAATTGTTTTCTTGCTTCTGTGTTTTATGATTTTAGTACAAACTAATATTTGTACTGTATGATTTTATGGATCTTGTGGGATTTTAATGGATGAAAAATAACTGGTTTGATTTGATTTTCCTTAATAGTAATAATAATAATAATAATCAAAAATTGTAAATCATAAAATAGTAATTTTATTATTAATTGTAAAATGGTTTTAATAAATTGTAATATAATTATTACAATTTTACTATACAACAGTAATACATTTTTGCCAGAATTTCTTTACATTAAAATAAATCTTCTGTGTAAATGACAAAATCTCTTGTCAAATGCTGTTTGGATGAAGTTTGTGGACAGACATTAACACAAAGAACATGCAGACGTTTAGCAACATTTATCTGAGTGTGAGCTAAATTTTGGAAATGACTCGAAAGTTCATATATATCAAAATTATGGATTTATTTTGTCAATAAAGGTCATTTTTGTATTATCATCCAGTGTTAGGTTTTTGAATGTTTTCTACTACATAGGATTTGGCATTGTACAGTTTTGTTTAATTTAGTTGTACTCTGTGTTGGCATCCAGCACTGAAGAACCCAGAGATTGTGGCCCAGCGGGGAGGTTTGAGCACCATCCTGAAGAACGTCATCGACTGTCAGCTGAGCCGAATCAATGAGGCCCTGATCACCACCATACTGCACCTGCTCAATCACCCGCACACGCGCCAGTACATACGTGCTGATGTTGAACTGGAGGTATGTGTACATGCTGCGCTTTTTTTCATTGTGGTGCAGGTTTAATCTGGCTTGCAACATTCCCCAAAATGTAATTAAATAAAAAAAAAAAATCAAAATGTAATTAAATAAAAATTGTCTTTCCAGCAAATCCTTGCACCTTACACAGACTTTCACTACAGACACAACCCTGAAACAGCAGAGGCACAAATCAAGTGAGTCGCATGTTTATGTTTGGTTTCTGTGCCGTTATCTCATTTACCTGTAATGCACTGTAATCATGTGCATTTCTGACAGAAACTGTTTTATGAATCGTTGTTTCCCATAGGGAGGACAGAGAAGCTCGTTTTTTATCCAGTAAAATGGCCATTGTTGCAGCCTTGCGCTCGTGGTCGGGTATGAAAACTACTGCATTTCATCTAAAGAGTGGAAAAGGTAAACGCTGTCCACTTCTGCTCTTCATCTTCTCTTCTGCTGTTCTCTTACAGGTATTATAAACCTGTGTAAATCAGGAAACTCAGGGGTCCAGTCTTTGATAGGCCTACTCTGTATACCAAACATGGAAGTCAGGGTGAGTTTTATATATTTTTAATTTATTGAGACTAGCATGTGCCACGCCTGTAAACAAAATTCAAAATATTAAGCAGTTTTCAACATTGGCAATTTACCAGAATTTATTTAGCAGAAAAATGTAAATACACAACAGTATTTCTAGAAAATGAATAATAAATAATAATAATACATTTTTATTAAATTAATTATTTTATAATTGCTTTTGATTAAATAATCTGAATAAAACTAATAAAATGGAATCCAGAAAACTGATTAATGGGAAACAGAATTTGGTAAAAATAAAACTGCATTTGAGTAAAAACATGGTAAAACATATTTCATTAGGCCTTAAAAATGCAGTTTTTGTTAGACCTTTAATAAAATTATTATGTATTAATTTCTTAATTATTATTAACTGTAGAATGGTTTTAATATAGTGTAATATGATTATTATTGTTATTAGAAGCCTTGAGACATTTTTCTTTTTTACATTTTTCTCTACAGCAGTAATACATTTCTGCCAGAATTTCTTTATTTAATCTTTATTTTAGCCATTTGTAGTGAAGACCTTTGAGTTTTCTGTGTAAATGGCAGTATCTCATATGTGGACAGACATAACACAAAGAACTTTTTTTTAATGCAATTTTTGTTAAACCTTTAATAAAGTGCTGTTAAATATTGTATATATAATAATTTCAATTAATTAGACATTCTTTTTGATTAATAAAATTGTATTTAACCATTAAAACCAAGTCTAGAAAAATTAAAGTAGGAAAAGTGAGATCCGGAAAATTTTAAATGGAAAAAGCAAAGTTTGGGGAAAAAAATAAAATGGAATTTGTGATCATGTAAAATGTAAATCATATTGAATGATAATGCAACACATTAGCATAGTAGAATTTTTCTGTAGGATCATGTGACACTGAGGACTGGAGTAATGACTGAAAAATTCATCGTTGCATCGCAGAAATTAAATTACCATTTTTAATATATTTAAATAGAGTTTAAATCAGTTGTTTTAAATAGTAATAATATTTCACATTATTACCGTTTTTACTGTATTTTTGCATTAACCAGAATATTTACCTACATATATTTTAACTAAAACATAATCAAGTTTATTTACTGAAATAAACCGTTGAAAGAGTTGATTCACAGATTTAAAGCTGAATCTGTCCTTTTTTTTTTTTTTGTCTGCAGAAAGCCTTATTAGAAGTCATGTACGAGATCTTCAGATTGCCTGTTCCTATAGTGACAGGAGATTTTGAGGAAGCCCTGCACAGTGTGGGTAAGAAGCCCATTGATTCATAAACGCATTTCATCTGATCAGAAACGCCTCACTGACTGCCATTGGAGAGTATCTATAAACTGTTGCTCTTTCTGTCTGGGATGTGCATTTCATGCTAATGTTTGTGCCTTTTAGACCCCAGCAAGTTTCAGGACAGCTGGAGACTATCTGATGGGTTTGTAGCTGCAGAAGCCAAAGTCATATTGCCTCACAGAGCACGATCCAGGTAAGACATGGAGCATGACTGCATTACTGCAGTGTTTTGGGTTAAACATTGTATTCATGTTCTTGTGTTGTCCATCTGCAGACCAGACCTCATGGACAACTACCTGGCACTACTGCTGTCTGCCTTTATCAACAGTGGACTACTGGAGGTATATAATCACATGAGCACTTGATGGATACTTGATTAACCTTAATGGAATGGATTAGTGATGTTTTTATTGACAATGTTTTTGGTTGCTCAGGGTCTGGTGGAGGTGGTGACCAGCAGTGATGGACAGATATCAGTGAGAGCCACCATACTGCTAGGAGAACTTCTACACATGGTACTGCTTTACTTCAAACCTGTAAACAGGGCCCAAAATTACCTTTGTACACTCCATAAATATTTATTATAGGGCTATGAACTTGTGTTATGTAATATTTCTTATTACACAGCTTGTGTTTTTATAAACTGTACACAAATGTTGCTTTACTTTCATAAAAGATAGAAAACAGCACAACAATTAGACTTTTAACAACATTTACACTGCAAAAAAAGGCTTATCTTACTTAGTATTTTTGTCTTGTTTCTAGATGCATTTACTAGATATGACTTATAACATATTTAGTCTTTTTAAACTAAATTAAGTGCAGTTGGCTTAAAATAAGTAAAATTATCTGCCAGTGGGGTAAGTAAAATATATATATATTTTAAGAATATTTTGCATACCCTACTTGATTTTGCTTTAAACAAGCCTAAATATCTTTTATCATTTTGCTTATCTAGTAAATGCATCTTAATTTAAGATTTTTTAGATATTTTGACTAGACTTTTTTGCAGTGCATTACTGTATATTATGGTACATTGTAACCCTTTTTTTCTTCCCGTTTTGGTGGTGCTATTGAACAACATTGATTTATTTTCCTTATAGCAGCAGTGTTATTGTTATCTAAAACTAAATATATTAAATATTGTTTTCGGTACAGCACCATTGCACTGTGGGCATCCCATGTTCGAATCCTGACTCGAGGACCTTTCCCGACCGTGCCCCTATCTCTCTCCCACTCCGCTTCCTGTCATTTCTGATCTGTCCTATCACAATAAAGGCAAAAATTCCAAGAAATAAATCTTTTAAAAAAGATAGTTTTTGGTTATTGTGAAGTGGAAAACTATAAATCTTAAAAATGTGGATTTTAAATCTAAATTAAAAATGTAGTTACAAAAACCTGGCAGCTATCTAAAATAAATTCAGGCTGAAAAACTAAAATTACTAAAAGTAAAATAAAAATAAATTAAAGCTAAATAGAAGTAAAAAAAAAAAAAATACAGAAAAACAACTGAATTACTAAAACTAAAATTAAATTACAAACTGAAAATGGGAAAGCTACAAATAGAAAAAAATGTAAAAAATTAGTTTAGTAAAAAAAAAGTTAAAAATAGTAAATAAATAAATAGTGAATAAAATGATAGTTTTTTTTTTTAATAATACTAAAATAGCACTGAAAAAATTACCAATGGAAAAAATCCTAAATGATCCTACAACGTATTTCTTGAATAAATAAGCTTTAATAAGCTTTTTTGCTTTTTTTTTTTAAGACCTGAAATGTTACATTTGTTCACCTGTATGTTCATCTTAATTCTTCTTTCTTTCAGGCCAATACGATTCTTCCTCACTCTCACAGTCATCATCTGCACTGTCTGCCCACGCTAATCAACATGGCTGCTTCCTTTGACATCTCTCAGGAGAAACGGCTGTGAGTGTGAACACACACACACACTCACAAAGATTAATTTTTAAGCAAGTGTTTGAACAGTATTTCCACTATCAGGCAGTTAAATTTTACATTTGAATCTTGTGTTTTCCAGGCGTGCCAGTGCAGCTGTAAACCATCTCAAGCGTTTCCACGAAAAGAAACGGCGTGGCCCCAAACCGTACAGTCTTTACCTGGATCACATCCTGCGCAGGACGTCCAACTCCGCTCATAAGAGAGAGCAGTACCAGCGTTCACAGAAGGACATCTATATCATGAAGGTACAAAATCAAAAGAAACAAAAAAAGAACATTTTGCTTTAAGAAAGTGTTGCCTAATTTAGGACCCTTTATATTTCAAAAGACACTTTTCCTCAAAGGCACATTTCCTCAATTCAATGTAATGTTAAAAAAAAATAAGATACTTAAATTGTAAAGTACTTACACATCATTGTTGCGTTTGTTGTACTACCTTGGATTTGTACAGATTTTGGGATGGGATTATGACCTGGAAATGTTTTTGTCAAATTCTCAAATTGTATATATAGATTCATTTGTGACCCTAGAACACAGACCATAAGAAAGTTGAATAAATAAGCTTTCAATTGATGTTTGGTTTGTTATGATATGACAATATTTCACAGAGAACTATTTGAAAATCTGGAATATGAGGGTGCCAAAAAATTTAAATAATGAGAATATCACCTTTAAATAAAATAATGATAAATTTACAGTATGAAATTTACAAAATATCATCATGGAACATGATCTTAATATCCTAATGATTCTTTGGCATAAAAAAAATCGATGATTTTGCCCCATACAATGTATTGTTAGCTATTGTTACAAATACCCGTGCAACTAAAGTCCAGGGTCACGTAATTATAATAAGATACAACATAAGTTTCTAAGTTGTTTGTTTGGTGTAGGACACTGAAGAGGCACTAATGATGAACTTGAGGGACAGTCAGATCCTCAATCACAAACAGAACCTGGAGTGGAACTGGATTCTGATCATCACTATACTGAAGGTAAACAAGAAACAGGCCCAGCTCAAATAGTGTGTGAAACAGTAATGATAAATTATACATTTCATAGAGAAGAGTGCTAAATTGATTTGACTTGAAGTTACTACATGGCATGTTTAATTCAGGAAATTACATTCAGTTGTTCCTAAATTAATGTTTGCATTTCATGTAAAAATGTCTCTTCTTTATAGCTGTTAAATCAAATTGTTAGTCACATACTGTGCAGGAGAGAGACTTACACAGCCATTCAAACTTATATAGTTATTTTTAGTATACTTATAGTTTTTTTTAAGAAGTCTTTTCTGCTCACAAACCCTGCATTTATTTGATACAAAGTACAGCAAAAGCAGTTTTTGCTGTACTTTTTTAAAAATAACTGTGTTCTATTTGAATGTGTTTTAAAATGTATTTTATTCCTGTGATTTTTAAAGCTGAATTTTAGCATCATTACTTCAGCCTTCAGATTTTACTCAGCTGTTTTAAACATAATAATTATAATACATGTTTTTTTGAGCAACAAATCAGAATATTTTATATATTGATTATTATATAAACTGATTAAAAGTGACAGTAAGGAGTTTTATATTTAAAATAAATGTTGTTCTTTTGAACTTTCTATTCTTTAATCGTGGTTTCCATAAATATATATTAACAGCACAATTGTTTTTAACAATGATAATAATCAAAAAAGTTTCTTGAACAGCAAATCAGCATAATGCAATGATTTCTGAAGGTTCACGTGACACTGAAGACTGACGTAAAAATGTAGCTTTGATCACAGGAATAAATTACATTTTAAAATAAATTAAAATAGAAAATTTTTTAAATTGTAGATATATTTCACAATATTACTGTTTTTTGATCAAATAAATGCGGTCTTGCTGATCATAAGAAATGTCTTTAAGAAGCATTAAAATAATCTTACAGTATGATTGTTTCTTTTTTCAGTGGCCAAACGTGAACCTCAGAAACAACAAAGACGAGCAGATACACAAGTAAGGCCATCATGTGGTGACCTTTCATGAACATAATGAGCTGAGTTTTCTTGAGAAGCACTAACCACAAACTACATCCTTACCTTATGTGTTTGTTTGTACGTAGGTTTGTAAGGAGGTTGCTGTATTTCTATAAGCCCAGCAGTAAGCTGTACTCTGCACTGGAGCTGGATCACGCCAAAGCCAGACAGCTAACAGTAGCGGGCTGCCAGTTCAACCAGTTCCTCTTAGATTCAGAAGACGTGAGACATGAAGACCTTTGAGCTTTTATTAAACCACTCCATAAGAAGCACAGCAGCAGTTAACTTGGTTAATGTTTTTTCTGTTTTTGTAGGATGGTCAGGCATATTTAGAGGAGTTTGTGAAAGATATCGTCCTGTGGCTCACATCCTCTTCTGGGCTTAAACCTGAACGCAGTCTCCATAGCAATGGCCTTCTCAGCACCCTCAGTCAGCACTACTTCCTGTTTTTGGGTACTCTGTCTGCACAGCCATCAGGAGTCAAAATGCTGGAGAAATGTGGTGTATTTCAGTGGTGAGAACGTGCAATTTAATGTTTAGTGTCCCAGTAAATGTAAAAAATGCCTATGTGTAAAAGTACTGATATCAAAACATTCGTAATAAATGATCTATATTACATGTTCAGAAAAAACACATACCTAACAAAATCAAAAGTTTGGGATAAGTAACATTTTTGATGTATTTTAAGTTGCTAATGCTCATTAAGGCTGTTTATTTGATAAAAAAAAAAAAAAGATTTAATATTGTGAAATATTATTACAATATAAAACAATGTTTTTCTAGTTTAATATACATAAAAAATATAATTTATTTCTGTGATCAAATCTGAATTTTTCAGCATCAAAACTCCAGTCTTCAGTGTCACATGATCCTTCAGAAATCATTCTAATATGC
This sequence comes from Garra rufa, assembly GCF_049309525.1. Lineage (NCBI taxonomy): Eukaryota > Metazoa > Chordata > Actinopteri > Cypriniformes > Cyprinidae > Garra > Garra rufa. Next base: position 50,337,330 of record NC_133365.1, read on the forward strand.
TGATTTATTATCAGTGCTGGAAACAGTTGTGTTGCTTAATATTTTTTGGAACTTGTGATCATTTTTTTTAATCAGGATTTTTTTGATGAATAAAAATTTAAAAGAACAGCATTTATTTAAAATAGAATAACATATTCTAACAATATACTGTACTGTTCAAAAGTTTGGGGTCAGTAGTTTGTTCTTTCTTTTTTTTTGAAAGTAATTAGTACTTTTATTCATCAAGGATGTGTTAAATTGATAAAAAGTGATAGCAAATACATATATTTTTTAGAAAAGATTTATATTTTGAATAAATGCTGTTCTTTTTAACTTTTTATTTATCAAAAAATCTTGAAAAAAGTATCACAGGTTCCAAAAAAAATATTTGGTAGAGAGACTGTTTGTTTATTTCCTTTATGAAAGTTAACCCAAATATGATGACTTTTGATTCTGAGAACCCCAGAAGGGTCAATAAATGCATCCAGGCATGGTACCACAGTAGCAGTATGCTTAACTATGTCTGGTTTTTGTTTTGTGCAGTTTGTTGAACTTGTGCTCGATGAAAAACCAGGATCACCTGCTGAAACTAATGGTCTCCACTCTGGACTACAGCAGAGATGGACTTGCAAGAGTCATTCTGTCCAAGATCCTCACAGCAGCCACTGACGTAAGATTATGCTTATGACATTTATGTGTTTTGATCAGGGTTGTCATAGTTTTTATTAAAACTATAACCATTATCATTTTGTTACTTGTAAAAAAAAAAAAAAAAAAAAAACTTAACTGAAATAAAATCAAATAAGTTTCAGATAATTGCCACGTCAACTTTTATTGTTTTTATTTTGTGTAACTTGAACTAAAATAACGAAAACTGAAATAAAAACACAAAAAAATAATAAAAATGAGAAAACAAAATGACAAAAATCTTGAACCAAAATCAAAATGAAA